>NW_028227447.1:109592-202036 GCF_978045245.1 Mus caroli | reverse complement strand
GAGGCTTTGTTTATGTACATCATATGCAGACCATAAGAGGGATTTAGATTCTCCAGAATCTGACACCCTCTACTGGAGTCTCTGAACAGCTACAGTGTACTTATATCTAATAAATAAATAAATAAATAAATGAATAAATAAATAAAAAATAAACAAACATTTTTTTAAAAAAAGGATAAGAAAGAAAGAAAGACCAGGCAGACCTGCCATCCTTATCACTGTCTGTCTGTCTGTCTGTCTGATCCCCTGGAACTGGAGATGGACCACCATATAGTTGCTGGTAGTTGATCCCAGGTTCTCTATAAGACGAGACAATGCTGTTAATTGTTGAGCCCTTTCAGTTTCCCCACAGATCTTTTAATTTTTAGAAGTATATGTTAGGCTGTGTTTATGTACATCATATGGAGACCATAAGAGGGATTTAGATTCTCCAGAATCTGACACCATCTACTGGAGTGTCTGAACAGCTACAGTGTACTTATATCTAATAATTACATACATACATAAATAAATAAATAAATAAATAAATAAATAAATAAATAAATATTTTTTAAAAAGGATAAGAAAGAAAGAAAGACCAGGCAGGCCTGCCATCCTTATCTCTGTCTGTCTGTCTGTCTGTCTGATCCCCTGGAACTGGAGATGGGCCACTTTGTAGGTGCTGGAGGTTGATCCCAGGTTCTCTGGAAGAGGAGACAATGCTGTTAATTGTTGAGTCCTTTCAGTGGCCTTTTAATTTTTTAAGTATATGTGAGGCTGTGTTTATGTACATCATATTCAGACCATAAGAGGGATTTAGATTCTCTAGAATCTGACACCCTCTTCTGGAGTGTCTGAAGACGGCTACAGTGTAGTTATATTTAATAAATTAATAAATAAATAAATAAACATTTTTTAAAAAGTATAAGAAATAAAGAAAGACCAGGCAGGCCTGCCATCTTTATCTCTGTCTCTCTGTCTGTCTGTCTGTCTGTCTGATCCACTGGAACTGGAGATGGGCCACCATAAGGTGCTGGTAGTTTATCCCAGGTTCTCTGAAAGAGGAGACAATGCTGTTAATTGTTGAGCCCTCTCAGTGGCCCCACACATCTTTAAATTTTTAGAAGTATATGTGAGGCTGTGTTTATGTACATCATATGCAGACCATAAGAGGGATTTAGATTCTCCAGAATCTGACACCCTCTTCTGGAGTGTCTGAAGACAGCTACAGTGTACTTATTCTAATAAATACATAAATAAATATATAAATAAACATTTTTTAAAAAAGGATAAGAAAGAAAGAAAGACCAGGCAGGCCTGCAATCCTTATCACTGTCTGTATGTCTGTCTGTCTGATCCCCTGGAACAGGAGATGGGCCACCATATAGTTGCTGGTAGTTGATCCCAGGTACTCTGGAAGAGGAGACAATGCTGTTAATTGTTGAGCTTTTAGAGTGGCCGCACTCTTCTTTAAATTTTTAGAAGTATATGTGAGGCTGTGTTTATGTACATCATATGCAGACCATAAGAGGGATTTAGATTCTCCAGAATCTGACACCCTCTTCTGGAGTGTCTGAACAGCTACAGTGTACTTATATCTAATAAATAAATAAATAAATAAATAAATAAATAAATAAACAAACATTTTTAAAAAAAAAGGATAAGAAAGAAAGAAAGGCCAGGAAGACTGCCATCCTTATCACTGTCTGTCTGTCTGTCTTCTGATCCCCTGGAACTGGAGATGGACCACCATATAGTTGCTGGTAGTTGATCCCAGGTTCTCTATAAGAGGAGACAATGCTGTTAATTGTTGAGCCCTTTCAGTGGCCCCACACATCTTTTAATTTTTAGAAGTATATGTTAGGCTGTGTTTATGTACATCATATGCAGACCATAAGAGGGATTTTGATTCTCCAGAATCTGACACCCTTTTCTGGAGTGTCTGAACAGCTACAGTGTAGTTATATCTAATAAATTCATAATAAATAAATAAATAAATAAATAAACATTTTTTAAAAAGTATAAGAAATAAAGAAAGACCAGGCAGGCCTGCCATCCTTATCTCTGTCTCTCTGTCTGTCTGTCTGATCCACTGGAACTGGAGATGGCCCACCATAAGGTGCTGGTAGTTTATCCCAGGTTCTCTGAAAAATGAGACAATGCTGTTAATTGTTGAGCCCTCTCAGTGGCCCCACACATCTTTAAATTTTTAGAAGTATATGTGAGGCTGTGTTTATGTACATCATATGCAGACCATAAGAGGGATTTAGATTCTCCAGAATATGACACCCTCTTCTGCAGTGTCTGAAGACAGCTACAGTGTACTTATATCTAATAAATCCATAAATAAATATATAAATAAACATTTTTTTAAAAAGGATAAGAATGAAAGAAAGACCAGACAGGCCTGCCATCCTTAGCACTGTATGTATGTCTGTCTGTCTGATCTCCTGGAACTGGAGATGGGCCACCATATAGTTGCTGGTAGTCGATCCCTGTTATTCTGGAAGAGGAGACAATGCTGTTAATTGTTGAGCTTTTAGAGTGGCCCCACCCTTTTTTAAATTTTTAGAAGTATATGTGAGGCTGTGTTTATGTACATCATATGCAGACCATAAGAGGGATTTAGATTCTCAAGAATATGACACCCTCTTCTGGAGTGTCTGCACAGCTACAGTGTACTTATATCTAATAAATACATAAATAAATAAATAAATAAATAAGTAAATAAATAAGTAAATAAATAAATATTTTTTTAAAAGGATAAGACAGAAAGAAAGACCAGGCAGGCCTGCCATCCATATCTCTGTCTGTCTATCTGTCTGTCTGTCTGTCTGTCTATCTGATCCCTGGGAACTGGAGATGGGCCACGAATAGTTGCTGGTAGTTGATCCCAGGTTCTCTGGAAGAGGAGACAATGCTGTTAATTGTTGAGCCCTTTCAGTGGCGCCACCCAACTTTAAATATTTAGAAGTATATGTGAGGCTGTGTTTATGTACATCATATGCAGACCACAAGAGGGATTTAGATTCTCCAGAATCTGACACCCTCTTCTGGAGTGTCTGAAGACAGCTACAGTGTACTTATATCTAATAAATAAATAGATAAATAAATAAATAAATAAATAAATAAATAAATAAACATTTTTTAAAAAGGATAAGAAAGAAACAAAGACCAGGTAGACCTATCATCCATTTCTCTGTCTGTCTGTCTGTCTGTCTATCTGATCCCCGGGAACTGGAGATGGGCCACCATATAGTTGCTGGTAGTTGATCCAAGGTTCTCTAGAAGAGGAGACAATGCTGTTAATTGTTGAGCCCTTTCAGTGGCCCCACACTTCTTTAAATATTTAAAAGTATATGTGAGGCTGTGTTTATGTACATCATATTCAGATTATAAGAGGATTTAGATTCTCCAGAATCTGACACCCTATACTGGAGTGTCTGAAGACAGAAACAGTGTACTTATATATAATAAATACATAAATAAATAAATAAATAAATAAATAAATAAATAAATAAATAAATAAACATTTTTGAAAAAGGAAAAGAAAGAAAGTAAGAACAGGCAGGCCTGCCATCCTTATCTCTGTCTGTCTGTCTGTCTGTCTGTCTGTCTTATCCCCTGGAACTGCAGATGTGCCACCATATAGTTGCTGGTAGTTGATCCAAGGTTCTCTGGAAGAGGAGACAATGCTGTTAATTGTTGAGCCCTATCAGTGGCCCTACCCATCTTTAAATATTTAGAAGTATATGTGAGGCTGTGTTTATGTACATCATATGCAGACCATAAGAGGGATTTAGATTCTCCAGAATCTGACACCCTCTTCTGGAGTATCTGAAGACAGCTACAGTGTACTTATATCTAATAAATAAATAAATAAATAAATAAATAAATAAATACACATTATTTAAACAGGTAAAGAAAGGAAGAAAGACCAGGCAGGCTTGCCATCCTTATCTCTGTCTGTCTGTCTGCCTGTCTGTCGTTCTGATCCCCTGGAACTGGAGATGGGCCACCATATAGGTGCTGGTAGTTGATCCCAGGTTCTCTGGAAGAGGAGACAATGCTGTTAATTGTTGAGCGCTTTCAGTGGCCCCACCCATCGTTAAATTTTTATTAGTATATGTGAGGCTGTGTTTATGTACATCATATGCAGACCATAAGAGGGATTTAGATTCTCCAGAGTCTGACACCCTTTTCTGGAGTGTCTGAAGACAGCTACAGTGTACTTATATCTAATAAATACATAAATAAATATATAAATAAACATTTTTTAAAAAAGGATAAGAAAGAAAGTAAGACCAGGCAGGCCTGCCATCCTTATCTCTGTCTGTCTGTCTGTCTGTCTGATCCCCTGGACCTGGAGATGTGCCACCATATAGTTGCTGGTAGTTGATCCAAGGTTCTCTGGAAGAGGAGACAATGCTGTTAATTGTTGAGCCCTTTCAGTGGCCCCATACTTCTTTAAATATTTAGAAGTATATGTGAGGCTGTGTTTATGTATATCATATTCAGATTATAAGAGGATTTAGATTCTCCAGAATCTGACACCCTATATTGGAGTGTCTGAAGACAGCTACAGTGAACTTATATATAATAAATACATAAATAAATAAATAAACATTTTTTAAAAAGGATAAGAAAGAAAGAAAGACCAGGCAAACCTGCCATCCTTATCTCTGTCAGTCTGTCTGTCTGTCAGTCTGTCTGATCCCTTGGAACTGGAGATGGGCCACCATATAGTTGCTGTTAGTTGATCCCAGGTTCTCTGGAAGAGGAGACAAAGCTGTTAATTTTTGAGCCCTATCAGTGGCCCTACCCATCTTTAAATATTTAGAAGTATATGTGAGGCTGTGTTTATGTACATCATATGCAGACCATAAGAGGGATTTAGATTCTCCAGAATCTGACACCCTCTTCTGGAGTGTCTGAAGACAGCTACAGTGTACTTATATCTCATAAATACATAAATAAATAAATAAATAAATAAATAAATAAATAAATAAATAAATAAACATTTTTTAAAAAGGATAAGAAAGAAAGTAAGACCAGGCAGGCCTGCCATCCTTATCTCTGTCTGTCTGTCTGTCTGTCTGTCTGATCCCCTGGAACTGGAGATGGGCTACCATAAAGTTGCTGGTAGTTGATCCCAGGGTTCTGGAAGAGGAGACAATGCTGTTAATTGTTGAGCCCTATCAGTGGCCCTGCCCATCTTTAAATATTTAGAAGTATATGTGAGGCTGTGTTTATGTACATCATATGCAGACCATAAGAGGGATTTAGATTTTCCAGAATCTGACACCCTCTTCTGGAGTGTCTGAAGACAGCTTCAGTGTACTTATATCTAATAAATAAATAAATAAATAAATAAATAAATAAATAAATAAATAAACATTTTTTAAAAAGGATAAGAAAGAAAATAAGACCAGGCAGGCCTGCCATCCTTATCTCTGTCTGTCTGTCTGTCTGTCTGCCTGATCCCCTGGAACTGGAGATGGGCCACCATATAGTTGCTGGTAGTTGATCCCAGGTTCTCTGGAAGAGGAGACAATGCTGTTAATTGTTGAGCCCTTTCAGTGGCCCCACCGTTTTTTAATTTTTAGAAGTATATGTGATGCTGTGTTTATGTACATCATATCCAGACCATAAGAGGGATTTAGATTCTCTATAATCTGTCACCCTCTTCTGGAGTGTCTGAAGACGGCTACAGTGTACTTATATCTAATAAATACATAAATAAATGAATAAATAAATAAATAAACATTTTTTAAAACGAATAAGAAATAAAGAAAGACCAGGCAGGCCTGCCATCCTTATCTCTCTCTCTCTGTCTGTCTGTCGGTCTGATCCACTGGAACTGGAGTTGGGCCACCATAAGGTGCTGGTAGTTTATCCCAGGTTCTCTGAAAGAGGAGACAATGCTGTTAATTGTTGAGCCCTCCCAGTGGCCCCACACATCTTTAAATATTTAGAAGTATATGTGAGGCTGTGTTTATGTACATCATATGCAGACCATAAGAGAGATTTAGATTCTCCAGAATCTGACACCCTCTTCTGGAGTGTCTGAAGACAGCTACAGTGTACTTATATCTAATAAATACATAAATAAACATATAAATAAACATTTTTTAAAAAAGGATAAGAAAGAAAGAAAGAACAGGCAGGCCTGCCATCCTTATCACTGTCTGTATGTCTGTCTGTCTGTTCCCCTGGAACTGGAGATGGGCCACCATATAGTTGCTGGTAGTTGATCCCAGGTACTCTGGAAGAGGAGACAATGCTGTTAATTGTTGAGCTTTTGGAGTGGCCCCACCCTTCTTTAAATTTTTAGAAGTATATGTGAGGCTGTGTTTATGTACATCATATGCAGACCATAAGAGGGATTTAGATTCTCCAGAATCTGACACCCTCTTCTGCAGTGTGTGAACAGCTACAGTGTACTTATATCTAATAAATAAATAAATAAATAAATAAATAAATAAATAAATAAATAAACAAACATTTTTTTAAAAAAAGGATAAGAAAGAAAGAAAGACCAGGCAGGCCTGCCACCCTTATCACTGTCTGTGTGTCTGTCTGTCTGATCCCCTGGAACTGGAGATGGACCACCATATAGTTGCTGGTAGTTGATCCCAGGTTCTCTATAAGAGGAGACAATGCTGTTAATTTTTGAGCCCTTTCAGTGGCCCCACACATCTTTTAATTTTTAGAAGTATATGTTAGGCTGTGTTTATGTACATCATATGCAGACCATAAGAGGGATTTAGATTCTCCTGAATCTGACACCCTCTTCTGGAGTGTCTGAAGACAGCTACAGTGTACTTATATCTAATAAATACATAAATAAATATATAAATAAACATTTTTTTCAAAAGGATAAGAAAGAAAGAAAGACCATGCAGGCCTGCCATCCATATCTCTGTCTGTCTGTCTGTCTGTCTATCTGATCCCCGGGAACTGGAGATGGGCACCATATAGTTGCTGGTAGTTGATCCAAGGTTCTCTGGAAGAGGAGACAATGCTGTTAATTTTTGAGCCCTTTCAGTGGCCCCACACTTCTTTAAATATTTAGAAGTATATGTGAGGCTGTGTTTATGTACATCATATTCAGATTATAAGAGGATTTAGATTCTCCAGAATCTGACACCCTATACTGGAGTGTCTGAAGACAGCTACAGTATACTTATAATAAATAAATAAATAAATAAATAAATAAATAAATAAATAAATAAATAAACATTTTTGAAAAAGGATAAGAAAGAATGTAAGACCAGGCAGGCCTGCCATCCTTATCTCTGTCTGTCTGTCTGTCTGTCTGATCCCCTGGAACTGGAGATGGGCCAACATATAGTTGCTGGTAGTTGATCCAAGGTTCTCTGGAAGAGGAGACAATGCCGTTAATTGTTGAGCCCTTTCAGTGGCCCCACACTTCTTTAAATATTTAGAAGTATATGTGAGGCTGTGTTTATGTACATCATATTCAGATTATAAGAGGATTTAGATTCTCCAGAATCTGACACCCTCTACTGGAGTGACTGTAGACAGCTACAGTGTACTTATATATAATAAATACATAAGTAAATAAATAAATAAATAAATAAACATTTTTTAAAAAGGATAAGAAAGAAAGTAAGACCAGGCAGGCCTGCCATTTTTATCTCTGTCTGTCTGTCTGTCTGTCTGTCTGATCCGCTGGAACTGGAGATGGGCTACGATAAAGTTGCTGGTAGTTGATCCCAGGTTCTCTGGAAGAGGAGACAATGCTGTTAATTGTTGAGCCCTATCAGTGGCCCTACACATCTTTAAATATTTAGAAGTATATGTGAGGCTGTGTTTATGTACATCATATGCAGACCATAAGAGGGATTTAGATTCTCCAGAATCTGACACCCTCTTCTGGAGTGTCTAAAGACAGCTACAGTGTACTTATATCTAATAAATCCATAAATAAATATATAAATAAACATTTTTTTAAAAAGGATAAGAAAGAAAGAAAGAACAGGCAGGCCTGCCATCCTTATCACTGTCTGTATGTCTGTCTGTATGATCCCCTGGAACTGGAGATGGGCCACCATATAGTTGCTGGTAGTTGATCGCAGGTACTCTGGAAGAGGAGACAATGCTGTTAATTGTTGAGCTTTTAGAGTGGCCCCACCCTTCTTTAAATTTTTAGAAGTATATGTGAGGCTGTGTTTATGTACATCATATGCAGACCATAAGAGGGATTTAGATTCTCCAGAATCTGACACCCTCTTCTGGAGTGTCTGAACAGCTACAGTGTACTTATATCTAATAAATAAATAAATAAATAAATAAATAAACAAACATTTTTTTAAAAAAAGGATAAGAAAGAAAGAAAGACCAGGCAGGACTGCCATCCTTATCACTGTCTGTCTGTCTGTCTGTCTGATCCCCTGGAACTGGAGATGGGCCACAATATAGTTGCTGGTAGTTGATCCCAGGTCCTCTGGAAGAGGAGACAATGTTGTTGATTGTTGAGCCCTTTCAGTGGCCCCACCCATCTTTAAATTTTTAGAAGTATATGTGAGGCTGTGTTTATGTACATCATATGCAGACCATAAGAGGGATATAGATTCCCCAGAATCTGACACCCTCTTCTGGAGAGTCTGAAGACAGCTAGAGTGTACTTATATCTAATAAGTACATAAATAAATAAATAAATAAATAAATAAATAAATAAATAAACATTTTTTAAAAGGATAAGAAAGAAAGAAAAATCAGGCAGACCTGCCATTCTTATCACTGTCTGTCTGTCTGTCTGTCTGATCCCCTGCAACTTGAGATGGGCCACCATATAGTTGCTGGTAGTTGATCCAACGTTCTCTGGAAGAGGAGACAATGGTGATAATTGTTGAGCCCTTTCTGTGGGCCCACCCATCTTTAAATTTTTAGAAGTATATGTGAGGCTGTGTTTATGTACATCATATGCAGACCATAAGAGGGATTTAGATTCTCCAGAATATGACACCCTCTTCTAGAGTGTCTGAAGACAACTACAGTGTACTTATATCTAATAAATACATAAATAAATAAATAAACATTTTTTAAAAAGTATAAGAAAGAAAGAAAGACCAGGCAGGCCTGCCACCTTGTCTGTCTGTCTGTCTGTCTGACTGTCTATCTGTCAGATACCCTGGAACTGGAGATGGGCCACCATATAGTTGCTGGTAGTTGATCCCAGGTTCTCTGGAAGAAGAGACAATGCTGTTAATTGTTGAGCCCTTTCAGTGGCCCCACCCATCTTAAATTTTTAGAAGTGTATGTGAATCTGTGTTTATGACCATCATATGCAGACCATAAGAGGGATTTATATTCTCCAGAATCTGACACCCTCTTCTGGAGTGTCTGAAGACAGCTACAGTGTACTTCTATCTAATAAATCCATAAATAAATAAATAAACATTTTTTAAAAAGGATAAGAAAAAAAGAAAAACCAGGGAGGCCTGCCACCCTTGTCTGTCTGTCTCTTTGTCTGCCTGATCCCCTGGAACTGGAGATGGGCCACCATATAATTGCTGGTAGTTGATCCCAGGTTCTCTGGTAGAGGAGACAATGCTGTTAATTGTTGAGCCCTTTCAGTGGCCCCACACCTATTTAAATTTTTAGAAGTATATGTGAGGCTGTGTTTATGTACATCATATGCAGACCATAAGAGGGATTTAGATTCTCCAGAATCTGACACCCTCTTCAGGAGTGTATGAAGACAGCTACAGTGTACTTATATATAATAAATAAATAAATAAATAAATAAATAAATAAATAAATAAACATTTTTTTAAAAGTATAAGAAAGAAAGAAAGACCAGGCAGGCCTCCATCCTTATCTCTGTCTTTCTGTCTGTCTGACACCCTAGAACTGGAGATGGGCCACCATATAGTTGCTGGTAGTTTATCCAAGGTTCTCTGGAAGAGGAGACAACGTTGTTAATTGTTGAGCCCTTTCTGTGGCCCCACCCATCTTTAAATTTTTAGAAGTATATGTGAGGCTGTGCTTATGTACATCATATGCAGACCATAAGAGGGATTTAGATTCTCCACAATCTGACACCCTCTTCTGGAGTGTCTGAAGATAGCTACAGTGTACTTATATCTAATAAATACATAAATAAATACATAAATAAATAAATAAATAAATAAATAAACAAACAAACATTTTTTAAAAAGGATAAGAAAGAAAGAAAGACCAGGCAGGGCTGCCATCCTTATCTTTGTCTGTCTGTCTGTCTCTCTGTTTGTCTGTCTGTCTGATCTCCTGGAACTGGAGATGGGCCACCATTTTGTTGCTGGTAGTTGATCCCAGGTCTTCTGAAGAGGAGACAATGCTGTTAATTGTTCAGCCCTTTCAGTGGCCCAACCCATCTTTATATTTCTAGAAGTAAATGTGATGCTGTGTTTATGTACATCATATTTACACCATTAAAGTGGGATTTATAGTCTCCAGAATCTGACACCGTCTTTTGGAGTGTCTATGACGGATACAGTGTACTTATATCTAATAAATACATAAATAAAGAAATAAACATATTTTAAAAACGATAAGTAAGAAAGAAAGACCAGGCAGGCCTGCCATCCTTATCTCTGTCTGTCTGTCTGTCTGTCTGTCTGATCCTCTGGAACTGGAGATGGGCCACCATAGAGTTGCTTGTAGTTGATCCCAGGTTCTCTGGAAGAGGAGACAATGCTGTTAATTGTTGAGCCCTTTCAGTGGCCCCACCCATCTTTAAATTTTTAGAAGTATATGCGAGGCTGTGTTTATGTACCGAATATGCAGACCATAAGAGGGATTTAGATTCTCCAGAATCTGACACCCTCTTCTGGAGTGTCTGAAGATAGCTATAGTGTACTAATATCTAATAAA
This sequence comes from Mus caroli, assembly GCF_978045245.1. NCBI lineage: Eukaryota > Metazoa > Chordata > Mammalia > Rodentia > Muridae > Mus > Mus caroli. The sequence continues at coordinate 191,176 of NW_028227447.1, read as the reverse complement.
TAAATAAATAAATAAATAAATAAATAAATAAATAAATAAATAAATAAATAAACATTTTTTAAAAAGGATAAGAAAGAAAGAAAGACCAGGCAGGGCTGCCATCCTTATCTTTGTCTGTCTGTCTGTCTCTCTGTTTGTCTGTCTGTCTGATCCCCTGGAACTGGAGATGGGCCACCATATAATTGCTGGTAGTTGATCCCAGGTTCTCTGGAAGAGGAGTCAGTGCTGTTAATTGTTGAGCCCTTTCAGTGGCCCCACCCATCTTTAAATTTTTAGAAGTATATGTGAGGCTGTGTTCATGTACATCATATGCAGACCATAAGAGGGATATAGATTCTCCAGAATCTGACACCCTCTTCGGGAGTGTTTGAAGACAGCTACAGTGTACTTAAATCTAATAAATACATACTTAAATTAATAAACATTTTTTAAAAAGGATAAGAAAGAATGAAAGACCAGGTAGGCCTGCCATCCTTAACTCTATCTGTCTGTATGTCTGTCTGTCTGTCTGATCCCCTGGAACTAGAGATGGGCCACCATATAGTTGCTGGTAGTTGATCTCAGGTTATCTATAAGAGGAGACAATGTTGTTAATTGTTGATCCATTTCATTGGCCCCACACATGTTTAAATTTTTAGAAGTATATGTGAGGCTGTGTTTATGTACATCATATGCAGACCATAAGAGGGATTTAGATTCTCCAGAATATGACACCCTCTTCTAGAGTGTCTGAAGACAGCTTCAGTGTACTTATATCTAATAAATACATAAATAAATAAATAAACATTTTTTTAAAAGTATAAGAAAGAAAGAAAGACCAGGCAGGCCTGCCACCATGTCTGTCTGTCTGTCTGTCTGTCTATCCGTCAGATACCCTGGAACTGGAGATGAGCCACCATATAGTTGATGGTAGTTGATTCCAGGTTCTCTGGAAGAGGAGACAATGCCTTTAATTGTTGAGCCCTTTCAGTGGCCCCACCCATCTTTAAATTTTTAGAAGTATATGTGAGGCTGTGTTCATGTACATCATATGCAGACCATAGGAGGGATATAGATTCTCCAGAATCTGACACCCTCTTCTGGAGTGCCTGAAGACAGCTACAGTGTACTTATATCTAATTAATAAATAAATAAATAAATAAATAAATAAATAAATAAATAAATGAATAAATAAATAAATAATTAAATAAACATTTTTTAAAAAGGATAAGAAAGAAAGAAAAATCAGGCAGGCCTGCCATCCTTACCTCTATCTGTCTGTCTGTCTGTCTTATCCCCTGGAACTTGAGATGGGCCACCATATAGTTGCTGGTAGTTGATCCCACGTTCTCTGGAAGAAGAGACAATGCTGTTAATTGTTGAGTCCTTTCAGTGTGCCCACCCATCTTTAAATTTTTAGAAGTATATGTGAGGCTGTGTTTATGTACATCATATGCAGACCATAAGAGGGATTTAGATTCTCGAGAAGATGACACACTCTTCTAGAGTGTCTGAAGACAGCTACAGTGTACTTATATCTAATAAATTCATAAATAAACAAACATTTTTCAAAAAGGATAATAAAGAAAGAGAGACCAGGCAAGCCTCCCATCCTTGTCTGTCTGTCTGTCTGTCTGTTCCCCTGGAACTAGAGATGGGCCACCATATAATTGCTGGTAGTTGATCCCATGTTCTCTGGAAGAGGAGTCAGTGCTGTTAATTGTTGAGCCCTTTCAGTGGCCCCACCCATCTACAAATTTTTAGAAGTATATGTGAGTCTGTGTTCATGTACATCATATGCAGACCATAAGAGGGATATAGATTCTCCAGAATCTGACACCCTCTTCGGGAGTGTTTGAAGACAGCTACAGTGTACTTATATCTAATAAATACATACTTAAATTAATAAACATTTTTTAAAAAGGATAAGAAAGAATGAAAGACCAGGTAGGCCTGCCATCCTTAACTCTATCTGTCTGTATGTCTGTCTGTCTGTCTGATCCCCTGGAACTGGAGATGGGCCACCATATAGTTGCTGGTAGTTGATCCCAGGTTCTCTGGTAGAGGAGACAATGCTGTTAATTGTTGAGCCCTTTCAGTGGCCCCACCCATCTTTAAATTTTTAGAAGTATATGTGAGGCTGTGTTCATGTACATCATATGCAGACCCTAAGAGGGATATTGATTCTCCAGAATCTGACACCCTCTTCTGGAGAGTCTGAAGACAGCTACAGTGTACTTATATCTAATAAATAAATAAATAAATAAATAAATAAATAAATAAATAAATAAATGAATAAATAAATAAATAAATAAACATTTTTTTAAAGGATAAGAAAGAAAGAAAAATCAGGCAGGCCTGCCATCCTTTTCTCTGTCTGTCTGTCTGTCTGTCTTATCCCCTGGAACTTGAGATGGGCCACCATATAGTTGCTTGTATTTGATCCAAGGATCTCTGGAAGAGGAGACAATGCTGTTAATTGTTGAGCCCTTTCAGTGGGCCCACCCTTCTTTAAATTTTTAGAAGTATATGTGAGGCTGTGTTTATGTACATCATATGCAGACCAGAAGAGGGATTTAGATTACCCAGAAGATGACACCCTCTTCTAGAGTGTCTGAAGACAGCTAAATTGTACTTATATCTAATAAATACATACTTAAATTAATAAACATTTTTTAAAAGTATAAGAAAGAAAGAAAGACCAGGCAGGCCTCCATCCTTATCTCTGTCAGTCTGTCTGTCTGTCTGATCCATTGGAACTGGAGATGGGCCAACATATAGTTGCTGGTAGTTGATCCCAGGTTTTCTGGAAGAAGAGACAATGCTGTTAATTGTTGAGCCCTTTCAGTGGCCCCACCCATCTTAAATTTTTAGAAGTGTATGTGAATCTGTGTTTATGTCCATCATATGCAGACCATAAGAGGGATTTATATTCTCCAGAATCTGACACCCTCTTCTGGAGTGTCTGAAGACAGCTACAGTGTACTTCTATCTAATAAATCCATAAATAAATAAATAAACATTTTTTAAAAAGGATAAGAAAAAAAGAAAAACCAGGGAGGCCTGCCACCCTTTTCTGTCTGTCTCTTTGTCTGCCTGATCCCCTGGAACTGGAGATGGGCCACCATATAGTTGCTGGTAGTTGATCCCAGGTTCCCTGTTAGAGGAGACAATGCTGTTAATTTTTGAGCCCTTTCAGTGGCCCCACACATCTTTAAATTTTTAGAAGTATATGTGAGGCTGTGTTTATGTACATCATATGCAGACCATACGAGGGATTTAGATTCTCCAGAATCTGACACCCTCTTCTGGAGTGTCTGAAGACAGCTACAGTGTACTTATATGTAATAAATAAATAAATAAATAAATAAATAAATAAACATTTTTTTAAAAGTATAAGAAAGAAAGAAAGACCAGGCAGGCCTCCATTCTTATCTCTGTCTGTCTGTCTGTCTGTCTGATACCCTGGAACTGGAGATGGGCCACCATATAGTTGCTGGTAGTTTATCCAAGGTTCTCTGGAAGAGGAGACAATGCTGTTAATTGTTGATCCCTTTCTGTGGCCCCACCCATCTTTAAATTTTTAGAAGTATATGTGAGGCTGTGTTTATGTACATCATATGCAGACCATAAGAGGGATTTAGATTCTCCAGAATCTGACACCCTCTTTTGGAGTATCTGAAGATAGCTACAGTGTACTTATATCTAATAAATAAATAAATAAATAAATAAATAAATAAATAAATAAATAAATAAATAAATAAACATTTTTTAAAAAGGATAAGAAAGAAAGAAAGACCAGGCAGGGCTGCCATCCTTATCTTTGTCTGTCTGTCTGTCTCTCTGTTTGTCTGTCTGTCTGATCTCCTGGAACTGGAGATGGGCCACCATTTTGTTGCTGGTAGTTGATCCCAGGTCTTCTGAAGAGGAGACAATGCTGTTAATTGTTCAGCCCTTTTAGTGGCCCCACCCATCTTTAAATTTCTAGAAGTAAATGTGATGCTGTGTTTATGTACATCATATTCAGACCCTTAAAGAGGGATTTATATTCTCCAGAATCTGACACCGTCTTTTGGAGTGTCTATGACGGATACAGGGTACTTATATCTAATAAATACATAAATAAAGAAATAAACATTTTTTAAAAACGATAAGAAAGAAAGAAAGACCAGGCAGGCCTGCCATCCTTATCTCTGTCTGTCTGTCTGTCTGTCTGATCCTCTGGAACTGGAGATGGGCCACCATAGAGTTGCTTGTAGTTGATCCCAGGTTCTCTGGAAGAGGAGACAATGCTGTTAATTGTTGAGCCCTTTCAGTGGCCCCACCCATCTTTAAATTTTTAGAAGTATATGCGAGGCTGTGTTTATGTACCGAATATGCAGACCATAAGAGGGATTTAAATTCTCCAGAATCTGACACCCTCTTCTGGAGTGTCTGAAGACAGCTACAGTGTACTTATATCTAATAAATTCATAAATAAACAAATAAACATTTTTTAAAAAGGATAATAAAGAAAGAGAGACCAGGCAGGCCTGACATCCTTGTCTGTCTGTCTGTCTGTCTGATCCCCTGGAACTGGAGATGGGCCACCATATAATTGCTGGTAGTTGATCCCAGGTTCTCTGGAAGATGAGTCAGTGCTGTTAATTGTTGAGCCCTTTCAGTGGCCCCACCCATCTTTAAATTTTTAGAAGTATATGTGAGGCTGTGTTCATGTACATCATATGCAGACCATAACAGGGATATAGATTCTCCAGAATCTGACACCCTCTTCGGGAGTGTTTGAAGACAGCTACAGTGTACTTAAATCTAATAAATACATACTTAAATTAATAAACATTTTTTAAAAAGGATAAGAAAGAATGAAAGACCAGGTAGGCCTGCCATTCTTAACTCTATCTGTCTGTATGTCTGTCTGTCTGTCTGATCCCCTGGAACTGGAGATGGGCCACCATATCGTTGCTGGTAGTTGATCCCAGGTTCTCTATAAGAGAAGACAATGCTGTTAATTGTTGATCCCTTTCATTGGCCCCACACATCTTTAAATTTTTAGAAGTAAATGTGAGGCTGTGTTTATGTACATCATATGCAGACAATAAGAGGGATATAGATTCTCCAGAATCTGACACCCTCTTCTGGAGTGTCTGAAGACAGCTACAGTGTACTTATATCTAATAAATACATAAATAAATAAATAAATAAATAAATAAATAAATAAACATTTTTAAAAGGGATAAGAAAGAAAGAAAAACCAGGCAGGCCTGCCATCCTTGTCTGTCTTTCTCTCTGTCTGTCTGTCTTGCCTAGCCCCTTGAGTAGCCTAGCCTAGTCCCTTGCCTTGACTAGCCCAGCCCCTTGCCTAGCCTAGCCTAGCCCAGCCCTGCCTTGCCTAGCCCTGCCTATCCCTGTCTTTAACCAGGCTGGCCTCGATCTCAGAAACTGACTGCCTCTGCCTCCAGAGTGCTCTCATTAAGAGCTCGAGCCACCACTGACTGTTGGGTTTTCTAAGTCTTACATAGGTATGGTCTGTTTCTCAGCTGTGAAACCCTAATTAACACATGTAGTCTGTCCTAGGTCAGCCATAGCTACAGACTGAGGCCTTTTCTAAAACAAAACAAAAGAAAACAAAAAATAGAAATAATAAAATAAATAAATTAAGCAACCACATGATATCTTTTCTTTCTTTCAATGATACTCAGAGCTTGAAGCAGTTCACCCATGAGACCTCAGCTCCGGACATTGAGGCTCTTTCCCTAACAAGTATTATGGCTGAACCTGAGGGGTTCTACTGCTGATTTGGGTCCCCCACTTTAAAAAAATAGTTGTTTTCAAAGGCTGCAGGTTCTTAGCCCTGTTCCTTGTTACAGTTGAGTCACAGCCCTGAAAGTTCAGTGGTAGTTAAAGGCACTGAGAAGGGCTTCCTATAGACATCAAAGACCAAGTCTTTGTTTTTAAAAAGTTAATCTGGATTCCCCCACCCCCTGGCATCCTTAGAATGCCTAGAAAGGAAGGCAGGGACCTGGGCAGAAGGGTGCAAGGCTACTGGTGTTTGTAAGTGGTAACAGAAAGCTTTCTCTTGTTGGTACCCTACCCCAAGTTACACTGTCACTTCTTTTTCCTAGTTGTTGTTTTGTCGGTTTGTATTCTCAACATAGACCCTTTTCCTTCCTAACCTTGGCTGTCCTGAACCTTACTGTCCTTGAACTCAGTGATTTGCCTGTCTTGCTGGGATGAAACTGTGAGCTACCATCCAGAAGGAAGCACCCTGCTGAGGTTAGATTGGGGTCTCTTCCATTTTCCTCTATGAACATGCATATGGCAGGCCTGATCTTTCTTTTTTACTTTTCCTTTTCTTTTTAAAGATTTATTTATTTATTATATTTAAGTATGCTGTAGCTATCTTCAGACAGTCCAGAAGAGGGTGTCAGATTCTGAAGAATCTAAATCATTCTTATTGTCTGCATATGATGTATATAAACACAGCCTCACATAAACTCAAAAAAAAAAAAAAGAAAGAAAGATGTGGCTACAGAGAGGGCTCAACAATTAAGAGCATTGTCTCCTCTTCCAGAGAACCTGGGCTCAATTACCAGTATTATATATGGTGGCCCATCTCCAGTTCCAGGGGATCTAATACTCTGTTCTGGAGTCTGTGGGCACAGCATACACATGCAAAACATTCTTACACAATCATTGAGAGAGGAGAGAGAGGGGTTGAGAGAGAGGGGAGGTAATCATACCTCCTGACGAGTTTGAAGACCTGAGCTTCATCACTCACACAAATAAATAAATGCAAAATATTTTTTTATAAATAAACTCTGCCATTGCCCTTTAAAAATTCCTAGAAAACAAGTTTTATAAGCAACAGTTATATTTACTATATCTAAAGGACAGTCATGAGCATATTCAATAAATAGAAAAAGGCCTGTTAGTCTTAGAAATGGAAAAGACAAACCAAGGAAGGTTTGCAATTACATAATGAGGCAGCTCAGCCCAGCTCTAAGGTTGGAAATAAGACTCGAGAATAGGATACACCTGAAGACAGCCAGCCATTGTTTTTTGTTTTGGAGGCTGAAAGGATACACCTGAAGACAGCCAATGCTGTGTGATGGTGATCTGGTATTTTTTTTTTTAATTTTTAAAAACTTTAACACTTTTTATAAAACTTTTATAAAAACTTTTTCTTTCTTTCCTTTCCTTCCTCACCCTAGCCCCTACCCTAGCCCTGTCTTTCACCAGGGTGGCCTCGAACTCAGAAACTGACTGCCTCTGCCTACAAAGTGCTCTCATTAAGAGCTTGAGCCACCACTGAATGTAGGGTTTTCTAAGCCTTACCTTGCTCTTGGTGTCTGTTCTCAGCTGTGAAACCCTAATTAACACAAGTAGGCAGTCCTGGGTCAGCCAGAGCTACAGACTGAGGACTTCTCTAAAAACAAATAAAACAAAACAAAACAACAAATAGAAATAATAAAATACATAAATTAAGCAACCACAGCATAGCTTTTCTCTCTCTAGGTGGTACTCAGAAATTCCAGCAGTTGGCCTGTGACAACTCAGCTCAGTATATGTGAGGCTGTGTTTATGTACATCATATGCAGACCATAGGAGGGATATAGATTCTCCAGAATCTGACACCCTCTTCTGGAGTGCCTGAAGACAGCTACAGTGTACTTATATCTAATAAATAAATAAATAAATAAATAAATAAATGAATAAATAAATAAATAATTAAATAAACATTTTTTAAAAAGGATAAGAAAGAAAGAAAAATCAGGCAGGCCTGCCATCCTTACCTCTATCTGTCTGTCTGTCTGTCTTATCCCCTGGAACTTGAGATGGGCCACCATATAGTTGCTGGTAGTTGATCCCACGTTCTCTGGAAGAAGAGACAATGCTGTTAATTGTTGAGTCCTTTCAGTATGCCCACCCATCTTTAAATTTTTAGAAGTATATGTGAGGCTGTGTTTATGTACATCATATGCAGACCATAAGAGGGATTTAGATTCTCGAGAAGATGACACACTCTTCTAGAGTGTCTGAAGACAGCTACAGTGTACTTATATCTAATAAATTCATAAATAAACAAACATTTTTCAAAAAGGATAATAAAGAAAGAGAGACCAGGCAAGCCTCCCATCCTTGTCTGTCTGTCTGTCTGTCTGTTCCCCTGGAACTAGAGATGGGCCACCATATAATTGCTGGTAGTTGATCCCATGTTCTCTGGAAGAGGAGTCAGTGCTGTTAATTGTTGAGCCCTTTCAGTGGCCCCACCCATCTATAAATTTTTAGAAGTATATGTGAGTCTGTGTTCATGTACATCATATGCAGACCATAAGAGGGATATAGATTCTCCAGAATCTGACACCCTCTTCGGGAGTGTTTGAAGACAGCTACAGTGTACTTATATCTAATAAATACATACTTAAATTAATAAACATTTTTTAAAAAGGATAAGAAAGAATGAAAGACCAGGTAGGCCTGCCATCCTTAACTCTATCTGTCTGTATGTCTGTCTGTCTGTCTGATCCCCTGGAACTGGAGATGGGCCACCATATAGTTGCTGGTAGTTGATCCCAGGTTCTCTGGTAGAGGAGACAATGCTGTTAATTGTTGAGCCCTTTCAGTGGCCCCACCCATCTTTAAATTTTTAGAAGTATATGTGAGGCTGTGTTCATGTACATCATATGCAGATCATAAGAGGGATATTGATTCTCCAGAATCTGACACCCTCTTCTGGAGAGTCTGAAGACAGCTACAGTGTACTTATATCTAATAAATAAATAAATAAATAAATAAATAAATAAATAAATAAATAAATGAATAAATAAATAAATAAATAAACATTTTTTTAAAGGATAAGAAAGAAAGAAAAATCAGGCAGGCCTGCCATCCTTTTCTCTGTCTGTCTGTCTGTCTGTCTTATCCCCTGGAACTTGAGATGGGCCACCATATAGTTGCTTGTATTTGATCCAAGGATCTCTGGAAGAGGAGACAATGCTGTTAATTGTTGAGCCCTTTCAGTGGGCCCACCCTTCTTTAAATTTTTAGAAGTATATGTGAGGCTGTGTTTATGTACATCATATGCAGACCAGAAGAGGGATTTAGATTACCCAGAAGATGACACCCTCTTCTAGAGTGTCTGAAGACAGCTAAATTGTACTTATATCTAATAAATACATACTTAAATTAATAAACATTTTTTAAAAGTATAAGAAAGAAAGAAAGACCAGGCAGGCCTCCATCCTTATCTCTGTCAGTCTGTCTGTCTGTCTGATCCATTGGAACTGGAGATGGGCCAACATATAGTTGCTGGTAGTTGATCCCAGGTTTTCTGGAAGAAGAGACAATGCTGTTAATTGTTGAGCCCTTTCAGTGGCCCCACCCATCTTAAATTTTTAGAAGTGTATGTGAATCTGTGTTTATGTCCATCATATGCAGACCATAAGAGGGATTTATATTCTCCAGAATCTGACACCCTCTTCTGGAGTGTCTGAAGACAGCTACAGTGTACTTCTATCTAATAAATCCATAAATAAATAAATAAACATTTTTTAAAAAGGATAAGAAAAAAAGAAAAACCAGGGAGGCCTGCCACCCTTTTCTGTCTGTCTCTTTGTCTGCCTGATCCCCTGGAACTGGAGATGGGCCACCATATAGTTGCTGGTAGTTGATCCCAGGTTCCCTGTTAGAGGAGACAATGCTGTTAATTTTTGAGCCCTTTCAGTGGCCCCACACATCTTTAAATTTTTAGAAGTATATGTGAGGCTGTGTTTATGTACATCATATGCAGACCATACGAGGGATTTAGATTCTCCAGAATCTGACACCCTCTTCTGGAGTGTCTGAAGACAGCTACAGTGTACTTATATGTAATAAATAAATAAATAAATAAATAAATAAATAAATAAACATTTTTTTTTAAAGTATAAGAAAGAAAGAAAGACCAGGCAGGCCTCCATTCTTATCTCTGTCTGTCTGTCTGTCTGTCTGATACCCTGGAACTGGAGATGGGCCACCATATAGTTGCTGGTAGTTTATCCAAGGTTCTCTGGAAGAGGAGACAATGCTGTTAATTGTTGATCCCTTTCTGTGGCCCCACCCATCTTTAAATTTTTAGAAGTATATGTGAGGCTGTGTTTATGTACATCATATGCAGACCATAAGAGGGATTTAGATTCTCCAGAATCTGACACCCTCTTTTGGAGTATCTGAAGATAGCTACAGTGTACTTATATCTAATAAATAAATAAATAAATAAATAAATAAATAAATAAATAAATAAACATTTTTTAAAAAGGATAAGAAAGAAAGAAAGACCAGGCAGGGCTGCCATCCTTATCTTTGTCTGTCTGTCTGTCTCTCTGTTTGTCTGTCTGTCTGATCTCCTGGAACTGGAGATGGGCCACCATTTTGTTGCTGGTAGTTGATCCCAGGTCTTCTGAAGAGGAGACAATGCTGTTAATTGTTCAGCCCTTTCAGTGGCCCCACCCATCTTTAAATTTCTAGAAGTAAATGTGATGCTGTGTTTATGTACATCATATTCAGACCCTTAAAGAGGGATTTATATTCTCCAGAATCTGACACCGTCTTTTGGAGTGTCTATGACGGATACAGGGTACTTATATCTAATAAATACATAAATAAAGAAATAAACATTTTTTAAAAACGATAAGAAAGAAAGAAAGACCAGGCAGGCCTGCCATCCTTATCTCTGTCTGTCTGTCTGTCTGTCTGATCCTCTGGAACTGGAGATGGGCCACCATAGAGTTGCTTGTAGTTGATCCCAGGTTCTCTGGAAGAGGAGACAATGCTGTTAATTGTTGAGCCCTTTCAGTGGCCCCACCCATCTTTAAATTTTTAGAAGTATATGCGAGGCTGTGTTTATGTACCGAATATGCAGACCATAAGAGGGATTTAAATTCTCCAGAATCTGACACCCTCTTCTGGAGTGTCTGAAGACAGCTACAGTGTACTTATATCTAATAAATTCATAAATAAACAAATAAACATTTTTTAAAAAGGATAATAAAGAAAGAGAGACCAGGCAGGCCTGACATCCTTGTCTGTCTGTCTGTCTGTCTGATCCCCTGGAACTGGAGATGGGCCACCATATAATTGCTGGTAGTTGATCCCAGGTTCTCTGGAAGATGAGTCAGTGCTGTTAATTGTTGAGCCCTTTCAGTGGCCCCACCCATCTTTAAATTTTTAGAAGTATATGTGAGGCTGTGTTCATGTACATCATATGCAGACCATAACAGGGATATAGATTCTCCAGAATCTGACACCCTCTTCGGGAGTGTTTGAAGACAGCTACAGTGTACTTAAATCTAATAAATACATACTTAAATTAATAAACATTTTTTAAAAAGGATAAGAAAGAATGAAAGACCAGGTAGGCCTGCCATTCTTAACTCTATCTGTCTGTATGTCTGTCTGTCTGTCTGATCCCCTGGAACTGGAGATGGGCCACCATATCGTTGCTGGTAGTTGATCCCAGGTTCTCTATAAGAGAAGACAATGCTGTTAATTGTTGATCCCTTTCATTGGCCCCACACATCTTTAAATTTTTAGAAGTAAATGTGAGGCTGTGTTTATGTACATCATATGCAGACAATAAGAGGGATATAGATTCTCCAGAATCTGACACCCTCTTCTGGAGTGTCTGAAGACAGCTACAGTGTACTTATATCTAATAAATACATAAATAAATAAATAAATAAATAAATAAATAAATAAATAAACATTTTTAAAAGGGATAAGAAAGAAAGAAAAACCAGGCAGGCCTGCCATCCTTGTCTGTCTTTCTCTCTGTCTGTCTGTCTTGCCTAGCCCCTTGAGTAGCCTAGCCTAGTCCCTTGCCTTGACTAGCCCAGCCCCTTGCCTAGCCTAGCCTAGCCCAGCCCTGCCTTGCCTAGCCCTGCCTATCCCTGTCTTTAACCAGGCTGGCCTCGATCTCAGAAACTGACTGCCTCTGCCTCCAGAGTGCTCTCATTAAGAGCTCGAGCCACCACTGACTGTTGGGTTTTCTAAGTCTTACATAGGTATGGTCTGTTTCTCAGCTGTGAAACCCTAATTAACACATGTAGTCTGTCCTAGGTCAGCCATAGCTACAGACTGAGGCCTTTTCTAAAACAAAACAAAAGAAAACAAAAAATAGAAATAATAAAATAAATAAATTAAGCAACCACATGATATCTTTTCTTTCTTTCAATGATACTCAGAGCTTGAAGCAGTTCACCCATGAGACCTCAGCTCCGGACATTGAGGCTCTTTCCCTAACAAGTATTATGGCTGAACCTGAGGGGTTCTACTGCTGATTTGGGTCCCCCACTTTAAAAAAATAGTTGTTTTCAAAGGCTGCAGGTTCTTAGCCCTGTTCCTTGTTACAGTTGAGTCACAGCCCTGAAAGTTCAGTGGTAGTTAAAGGCACTGAGAAGGGCTTCCTATAGACATCAAAGACCAAGTCTTTGTTTTTAAAAAGTTAATCTGGATTCCCCCACCCCCTGGCATCCTTAGAATGCCTAGAAAGGAAGGCAGGGACCTGGGCAGAAGGGTGCAAGGCTACTGGTGTTTGTAAGTGGTAACAGAAAGCTTTCTCTTGTTGGTACCCTACCCCAAGTTACACTGTCACTTCTTTTTCCTAGTTGTTGTTTTGTCGGTTTGTATTCTCAACATAGACCCTTTTCCTTCCTAACCTTGGCTGTCCTGAACCTTACTGTCCTTGAACTCAGTGATTTGCCTGTCTTGCTGGGATGAAACTGTGAGCTACCATCCAGAAGGAAGCACCCTGCTGAGGTTAGATTGGGGTCTCTTCCATTTTCCTCTATGAACATGCATATGGCAGGCCTGATCTTTCTTTTTTACTTTTCCTTTTCTTTTTAAAGATTTATTTATTTATTATATTTAAGTATGCTGTAGCTATCTTCAGACAGTCCAGAAGAGGGTGTCAGATTCTGAAGAATCTAAATCATTCTTATTGTCTGCATATGATGTATATAAACACAGCCTCACATAAACTCAAAAAAAAAAAAAAGAAAGAAAGATGTGGCTACAGAGAGGGCTCAACAATTAAGAGCATTGTCTCCTCTTCCAGAGAACCTGGGCTCAATTACCAGTATTATATATGGTGGCCCATCTCCAGTTCCAGGGGATCTAATACTCTGTTCTGGAGTCTGTGGGCACAGCATACACATGCAAAACATTCTTACACAATCATTGAGAGAGGAGAGAGAGGGGTTGAGAGAGAGGGGAGGTAATCATACCTCCTGACGAGTTTGAAGACCTGAGCTTCATCACTCACACAAATAAATAAATGCAAAATATTTTTTTATAAATAAACTCTGCCATTGCCCTTTAAAAATTCCTAGAAAACAAGTTTTATAAGCAACAGTTATATTTACTATATCTAAAGGACAGTCATGAGCATATTCAATAAATAGAAAAAGGCCTGTTAGTCTTAGAAATGGAAAAGACAAACCAAGGAAGGTTTGCAATTACATAATGAGGCAGCTCAGCCCAGCTCTAAGGTTGGAAATAAGACTCGAGAATAGGATACACCTGAAGACAGCCAGCCATTGTTTTTTGTTTTGGAGGCTGAAAGGATACACCTGAAGACAGCCAATGCTGTGTGATGGTGATCTGGTATTTTTTTTTTTAATTTTTAAAAACTTTAACACTTTTTATAAAACTTTTATAAAAACTTTTTCTTTCTTTCCTTTCCTTCCTCACCCTAGCCCCTACCCTAGCCCTGTCTTTCACCAGGGTGGCCTCGAACTCAGAAACTGACTGCCTCTGCCTACAAAGTGCTCTCATTAAGAGCTTGAGCCACCACTGAATGTAGGGTTTTCTAAGCCTTACCTTGCTCTTGGTGTCTGTTCTCAGCTGTGAAACCCTAATTAACACAAGTAGGCAGTCCTGGGTCAGCCAGAGCTACAGACTGAGGACTTCTCTAAAAACAAATAAAACAAAACAAAACAACAAATAGAAATAATAAAATACATAAATTAAGCAACCACAGCATAGCTTTTCTCTCTCTAGGTGGTACTCAGAAATTCCAGCAGTTGGCCTGTGACAACTCAGCTCAGTATATGTGAGGCTGTGTTTATGTACATCATATGCAGACCATAGGAGGGATATAGATTCTCCAGAATCTGACACCCTCTTCTGGAGTGCCTGAAGACAGCTACAGTGTACTTATATCTAATAAATAAATAAATAAATAAATAAATAAATGAATAAATAAATAAATAATTAAATAAACATTTTTTAAAAAGGATAAGAAAGAAAGAAAAATCAGGCAGGCCTGCCATCCTTACCTCTATCTGTCTGTCTGTCTGTCTTATCCCCTGGAACTTGAGATGGGCCACCATATAGTTGCTGGTAGTTGATCCCACGTTCTCTGGAAGAAGAGACAATGCTGTTAATTGTTGAGTCCTTTCAGTATGCCCACCCATCTTTAAATTTTTAGAAGTATATGTGAGGCTGTGTTTATGTACATCATATGCAGACCATAAGAGGGATTTAGATTCTCGAGAAGATGACACACTCTTCTAGAGTGTCTGAAGACAGCTACAGTGTACTTATATCTAATAAATTCATAAATAAACAAACATTTTTCAAAAAGGATAATAAAGAAAGAGAGACCAGGCAAGCCTCCCATCCTTGTCTGTCTGTCTGTCTGTCTGTTCCCCTGGAACTAGAGATGGGCCACCATATAATTGCTGGTAGTTGATCCCATGTTCTCTGGAAGAGGAGTCAGTGCTGTTAATTGTTGAGCCCTTTCAGTGGCCCCACCCATCTATAAATTTTTAGAAGTATATGTGAGTCTGTGTTCATGTACATCATATGCAGACCATAAGAGGGATATAGATTCTCCAGAATCTGACACCCTCTTCGGGAGTGTTTGAAGACAGCTACAGTGTACTTATATCTAATAAATACATACTTAAATTAATAAACATTTTTTAAAAAGGATAAGAAAGAATGAAAGACCAGGTAGGCCTGCCATCCTTAACTCTATCTGTCTGTATGTCTGTCTGTCTGTCTGATCCCCTGGAACTGGAGATGGGCCACCATATAGTTGCTGGTAGTTGATCCCAGGTTCTCTGGTAGAGGAGACAATGCTGTTAATTGTTGAGCCCTTTCAGTGGCCCCACCCATCTTTAAATTTTTAGAAGTATATGTGAGGCTGTGTTCATGTACATCATATGCAGATCATAAGAGGGATATTGATTCTCCAGAATCTGACACCCTCTTCTGGAGAGTCTGAAGACAGCTACAGTGTACTTATATCTAATAAATAAATAAATAAATAAATAAATAAATAAATAAATAAATAAATGAATAAATAAATAAATAAATAAACATTTTTTTAAAGGATAAGAAAGAAAGAAAAATCAGGCAGGCCTGCCATCCTTTTCTCTGTCTGTCTGTCTGTCTGTCTTATCCCCTGGAACTTGAGATGGGCCACCATATAGTTGCTTGTATTTGATCCAAGGATCTCTGGAAGAGGAGACAATGCTGTTAATTGTTGAGCCCTTTCAGTGGGCCCACCCTTCTTTAAATTTTTAGAAGTATATGTGAGGCTGTGTTTATGTACATCATATGCAGACCAGAAGAGGGATTTAGATTACCCAGAAGATGACACCCTCTTCTAGAGTGTCTGAAGACAGCTAAATTGTACTTATATCTAATAAATACATACTTAAATTAATAAACATTTTTTAAAAGTATAAGAAAGAAAGAAAGACCAGGCAGGCCTCCATCCTTATCTCTGTCAGTCTGTCTGTCTGTCTGATCCATTGGAACTGGAGATGGGCCAACATATAGTTGCTGGTAGTTGATCCCAGGTTTTCTGGAAGAAGAGACAATGCTGTTAATTGTTGAGCCCTTTCAGTGGCCCCACCCATCTTAAATTTTTAGAAGTGTATGTGAATCTGTGTTTATGTCCATCATATGCAGACCATAAGAGGGATTTATATTCTCCAGAATCTGACACCCTCTTCTGGAGTGTCTGAAGACAGCTACAGTGTACTTCTATCTAATAAATCCATAAATAAATAAATAAACATTTTTTAAAAAGGATAAGAAAAAAAGAAAAACCAGGGAGGCCTGCCACCCTTTTCTGTCTGTCTCTTTGTCTGCCTGATCCCCTGGAACTGGAGATGGGCCACCATATAGTTGCTGGTAGTTGATCCCAGGTTCCCTGTTAGAGGAGACAATGCTGTTAATTTTTGAGCCCTTTCAGTGGCCCCACACATCTTTAAATTTTTAGAAGTATATGTGAGGCTGTGTTTATGTACATCATATGCAGACCATACGAGGGATTTAGATTCTCCAGAATCTGACACCCTCTTCTGGAGTGTCTGAAGACAGCTACAGTGTACTTATATGTAATAAATAAATAAATAAATAAATAAATAAATAAATAAACATTTTTTTTTAAAGTATAAGAAAGAAAGAAAGACCAGGCAGGCCTCCATTCTTATCTCTGTCTGTCTGTCTGTCTGTCTGATACCCTGGAACTGGAGATGGGCCACCATATAGTTGCTGGTAGTTTATCCAAGGTTCTCTGGAAGAGGAGACAATGCTGTTAATTGTTGATCCCTTTCTGTGGCCCCACCCATCTTTAAATTTTTAGAAGTATATGTGAGGCTGTGTTTATGTACATCATATGCAGACCATAAGAGGGATTTAGATTCTCCAGAATCTGACACCCTCTTTTGGAGTATCTGAAGATAGCTACAGTGTACTTATATCTAATAAATAAATAAATAAATAAATAAATAAATAAATAAATAAATAAACATTTTTTAAAAAGGATAAGAAAGAAAGAAAGACCAGGCAGGGCTGCCATCCTTATCTTTGTCTGTCTGTCTGTCTCTCTGTTTGTCTGTCTGTCTGATCTCCTGGAACTGGAGATGGGCCACCATTTTGTTGCTGGTAGTTGATCCCAGGTCTTCTGAAGAGGAGACAATGCTGTTAATTGTTCAGCCCTTTCAGTGGCCCCACCCATCTTTAAATTTCTAGAAGTAAATGTGATGCTGTGTTTATGTACATCATATTCAGACCCTTAAAGAGGGATTTATATTCTCCAGAATCTGACACCGTCTTTTGGAGTGTCTATGACGGATACAGGGTACTTATATCTAATAAATACATAAATAAAGAAATAAACATTTTTTAAAAACGATAAGAAAGAAAGAAAGACCAGGCAGGCCTGCCATCCTTATCTCTGTCTGTCTGTCTGTCTGTCTGATCCTCTGGAACTGGAGATGGGCCACCATAGAGTTGCTTGTAGTTGATCCCAGGTTCTCTGGAAGAGGAGACAATGCTGTTAATTGTTGAGCCCTTTCAGTGGCCCCACCCATCTTTAAATTTTTAGAAGTATATGCGAGGCTGTGTTTATGTACCGAATATGCAGACCATAAGAGGGATTTAAATTCTCCAGAATCTGACACCCTCTTCTGGAGTGTCTGAAGACAGCTACAGTGTACTTATATCTAATAAATTCATAAATAAACAAATAAACATTTTTTAAAAAGGATAATAAAGAAAGAGAGACCAGGCAGGCCTGACATCCTTGTCTGTCTGTCTGTCTGTCTGATCCCCTGGAACTGGAGATGGGCCACCATATAATTGCTGGTAGTTGATCCCAGGTTCTCTGGAAGATGAGTCAGTGCTGTTAATTGTTGAGCCCTTTCAGTGGCCCCACCCATCTTTAAATTTTTAGAAGTATATGTGAGGCTGTGTTCATGTACATCATATGCAGACCATAACAGGGATATAGATTCTCCAGAATCTGACACCCTCTTCGGGAGTGTTTGAAGACAGCTACAGTGTACTTAAATCTAATAAATACATACTTAAATTAATAAACATTTTTTAAAAAGGATAAGAAAGAATGAAAGACCAGGTAGGCCTGCCATTCTTAACTCTATCTGTCTGTATGTCTGTCTGTCTGTCTGATCCCCTGGAACTGGAGATGGGCCACCATATCGTTGCTGGTAGTTGATCCCAGGTTCTCTATAAGAGAAGACAATGCTGTTAATTGTTGATCCCTTTCATTGGCCCCACACATCTTTAAATTTTTAGAAGTAAATGTGAGGCTGTGTTTATGTACATCATATGCAGACAATAAGAGGGATATAGATTCTCCAGAATCTGACACCCTCTTCTGGAGTGTCTGAAGACAGCTACAGTGTACTTATATCTAATAAATACATAAATAAATAAATAAATAAATAAATAAATAAATAAATAAATAAACATTTTTAAAAGGGATAAGAAAGAAAGAAAAACCAGGCAGGCCTGCCATCCTTGTCTGTCTTTCTCTCTGTCTGTCTGTCTTGCCTAGCCCCTTGAGTAGCCTAGCCTAGTCCCTTGCCTTGACTAGCCCAGCCCCTTGCCTAGCCTAGCCTAGCCCAGCCCTGCCTTGCCTAGCCCTGCCTATCCCTGTCTTTAACCAGGCTGGCCTCGATCTCAGAAACTGACTGCCTCTGCCTCCAGAGTGCTCTCATTAAGAGCTCGAGCCACCACTGACTGTTGGGTTTTCTAAGTCTTACATAGGTATGGTCTGTTTCTCAGCTGTGAAACCCTAATTAACACATGTAGTCTGTCCTAGGTCAGCCATAGCTACAGACTGAGGCCTTTTCTAAAACAAAACAAAAGAAAACAAAAAATAGAAATAATAAAATAAATAAATTAAGCAACCACATGATATCTTTTCTTTCTTTCAATGATACTCAGAGCTTGAAGCAGTTCACCCATGAGACCTCAGCTCCGGACATTGAGGCTCTTTCCCTAACAAGTATTATGGCTGAACCTGAGGGGTTCTACTGCTGATTTGGGTCCCCCACTTTAAAAAAATAGTTGTTTTCAAAGGCTGCAGGTTCTTAGCCCTGTTCCTTGTTACAGTTGAGTCACAGCCCTGAAAGTTCAGTGGTAGTTAAAGGCACTGAGAAGGGCTTCCTATAGACATCAAAGACCAAGTCTTTGTTTTTAAAAAGTTAATCTGGATTCCCCCACCCCCTGGCATCCTTAGAATGCCTAGAAAGGAAGGCAGGGACCTGGGCAGAAGGGTGCAAGGCTACTGGTGTTTGTAAGTGGTAACAGAAAGCTTTCTCTTGTTGGTACCCTACCCCAAGTTACACTGTCACTTCTTTTTCCTAGTTGTTGTTTTGTCGGTTTGTATTCTCAACATAGACCCTTTTCCTTCCTAACCTTGGCTGTCCTGAACCTTACTGTCCTTGAACTCAGTGATTTGCCTGTCTTGCTGGGATGAAACTGTGAGCTACCATCCAGAAGGAAGCACCCTGCTGAGGTTAGATTGGGGTCTCTTCATTTTCCTCTATGAACATGCATATGGCAGGCCTGATCTTTCTTTTTTACTTTTCCTTTTCTTTTTAAAGATTTATTTATTTATTATATTTAAGTATGCTGTAGCTATCTTCAGACAGTCCAGAAGAGGGTGTCAGATTCTGAAGAATCTAAATCATTCTTATTGTCTGCATATGATGTATATAAACACAGCCTCACATAAACTCAAAAAAAAAAAAAAGAAAGAAAGATGTGGCTACAGAGAGGGCTCAACAATTAAGAGCATTGTCTCCTCTTCCAGAGAACCTGGGCTCAATTACCAGTATTATATATGGTGGCCCATCTCCAGTTCCAGGGGATCTAATACTCTGTTCTGGAGTCTGTGGGCACAGCATACACATGCAAAACATTCTTACACAATCATTGAGAGAGGAGAGAGAGGGGTTGAGAGAGAGGGGAGGTAATCATACCTCCTGACGAGTTTGAAGACCTGAGCTTCATCACTCACACAAATAAATAAATGCAAAATATTTTTTTATAAATAAACTCTGCCATTGCCCTTTAAAAATTCCTAGAAAACAAGTTTTATAAGCAACAGTTATATTTACTATATCTAAAGGACAGTCATGAGCATATTCAATAAATAGAAAAAGGCCTGTTAGTCTTAGAAATGGAAAAGACAAACCAAGGAAGGTTTGCAATTACATAATGAGGCAGCTCAGCCCAGCTCTAAGGTTGGAAATAAGACTCGAGAATAGGATACACCTGAAGACAGCCAGCCATTGTTTTTTGTTTTGGAGGCTGAAAGGATACACCTGAAGACAGCCAATGCTGTGTGATGGTGATCTGGTATTTTTTTTTTTAATTTTTAAAAACTTTAACACTTTTTATAAAACTTTTATAAAAACTTTTTCTTTCTTTCCTTTCCTTCCTCACCCTAGCCCCTACCCTAGCCCTGTCTTTCACCAGGGTGGCCTCGAACTCAGAAACTGACTGCCTCTGCCTACAAAGTGCTCTCATTAAGAGCTTGAGCCACCACTGAATGTAGGGTTTTCTAAGCCTTACCTTGCTCTTGGTGTCTGTTCTCAGCTGTGAAACCCTAATTAACACAAGTAGGCAGTCCTGGGTCAGCCAGAGCTACAGACTGAGGACTTCTCTAAAAACAAATAAAACAAAACAAAACAACAAATAGAAATAATAAAATACATAAATTAAGCAACCACAGCATAGCTTTTCTCTCTCTAGGTGGTACTCAGAAATTCCAGCAGTTGGCCTGTGACAACTCAGCTCAGTATATGTGAGGCTGTGTTTATGTACATCATATGCAGACCATAGGAGCGATATAGATTCTCCAGAATCTGACACCCTCTTCTGGAGTGCCTGAAGACAGCTACAGTGTACTTATATCTAATTAATAAATAAATAAATAAATAAATAAATAAATAAATAAATAAATAAATGAATAAATAAATAAATAATTAAATAAACATTTTTTAAAAAGGATAAGAAAGAAAGAAAAATCAGGCAGGCCTGCCATCCTTACCTCTATCTGTCTGTCTGTCTGTCTTATCCCCTGGAACTTGAGATGGGCCACCATATAGTTGCTGGTAGTTGATCCCACGTTCTCTGGAAGAAGAGACAATGCTGTTAATTGTTGAGTCCTTTCAGTGTGCCCACCCATCTTTAAATTTTTAGAAGTATATGTGAGGCTGTGTTTATGTACATCATATGCAGACCATAAGAGGGATTTAGATTCTCGAGAAGATGACACACTCTTCTAGAGTGTCGGAAGACAGCTACAGTGTACTTATATCTAATAAATTCATAAATAAACAAACATTTTTCAAAAAGGATAATAAAGAAAGAGAGACCAGGCAAGCCTCCCATCCTTGTCTGTCTGTCTGTCTGTCTGTTCCCCTGGAACTAGAGATGGGCCACCATATAATTGCTGGTAGTTGATCCCATGTTCTCTGGAAGAGGAGTCAGTGCTGTTAATTGTTGAGCCCTTTCAGTGGCCCCACCCATCTATAAATTTTTAGAAGTATATGTGAGTCTGTGTTCATGTACATCATATGCAGACCATAAGAGGGATATAGATTCTCCAGAATCTGACACCCTCTTCGGGAGTGTTTGAAGACAGCTACAGTGTACTTATATCTAATAAATACATACTTAAATTAATAAACATTTTTTAAAAAGGATAAGAAAGAATGAAAGACCAGGTAGGCCTGCCATCCTTAACTCTATCTGTCTGTATGTCTGTCTGTCTGTCTGATCCCCTGGAACTGGAGATGGGCCACCATATAGTTGCTGGTAGTTGATCCCAGGTTCTCTGGTAGAGGAGACAATGCTGTTAATTGTTGAGCCCTTTCAGTGGCCCCACACATCTTTAAATTTTTAGAAGTATATGTGAGGCTGTGTTCATGTACATCATATGCAGACCATAAGAGGGATATTGATTCTCCAGAATCTGACACCCTCTTCTGGAGAGTCTGAAGACAGCTACAGTGTACTTATATCTAATAAATAAATAAATAAATAAATAAATAAATAAATAAATAAATAAATAAATAAACATTTTTTTAAAGGATAAGAAAGAAAGAAAAATCAGGCAGGCCTGCCATCCTTTTCTCTGTCTGTCTGTCTGTCTGTCTTATCCCCTGGAACTTGAGATGGGCCACCATATAGTTGCTTGTATTTGATCCAAGGATCTCTGGAAGAGGAGACAATGCTGTTAATTGTTGAGCCCTTTCAGTGGGCCCACCCTTCTTTAAATTTTTAGAAGTATATGTGAGGCTGTGTTTATGTACATCATATGCAGACCAGAAGAGGGATTTAGATTACCCAGAAGATGACACCCTCTTCTAGAGTGTCTGAAGACAGCTAAATTGTACTTATATCTAATAAATACATACTTAAATTAATAAACATTTTTTAAAAGTATAAGAAAGAAAGAAAGACCAGGCAGGCCTCCATCCTTATCTCTGTCAGTCTGTCTGTCTGTCTGATCCATTGGAACTGGAGATGGGCCAACATATAGTTGCTGGTAGTTGATCCCAGGTTTTCTGGAAGAAGAGACAATGCTGTTAATTGTTGAGCCCTTTCAGTGGCCCCACCCATCTTAAATTTTTAGAAGTGTATGTGAATCTGTGTTTATGTCCATCATATGCAGACCATAAGAGGGATTTATATTCTCCAGAATCTGACACCCTCTTCTGGAGTGTCTGAAGACAGCTACAGTGTACTTCTATCTAATAAATCCATAAATAAATAAATAAACATTTTTTAAAAAGGATAAGAAAAAAAGAAAAACCAGGGAGGCCTGCCACCCTTTTCTGTCTGTCTCTTTGTCTGCCTGATCCCCTGGAACTGGAGATGGGCCACCATATAGTTGCTGGTAGTTGATCCCAGGTTCCCTGTTAGAGGAGACAATGCTGTTAATTTTTGAGCCCTTTCAGTGGCCCCACACATCTTTAAATTTTTAGAAGTATATGTGAGGCTGTGTTTATGTACATCATATGCAGACCATACGAGGGATTTAGATTCTCCAGAATCTGACACCCTCTTCTGGAGTGTCTGAAGACAGCTACAGTGTACTTATATGTAATAAATACATAAATAAATAAATAAATAAATAAATAAATAAATAAATAAACATTTTTTTTAAAGTATAAGAAAGAAAGAAAGACCAGGCAGGCCTCCATTCTTATCTCTGTCTGTCTGTCTGTCTGTCTGATACCCTGGAACTGGAGATGGGCCACCATATAGTTGCTGGTAGTTTATCCAAGGTTCTCTGGAAGAGGAGACAATGCTGTTAATTGTTGATCCCTTTCTGTGGCCCCACCCATCTTTAAATTTTTAGAAGTATATGTGACGCTGTGTTTATGTACATCATATGCAGACCATAAGAGGGATTTAGATTCTCCAGAATCTGACACCCTCTTTTGGAGTATCTGAAGATAGCTACAGTGTACTTATATCTAATAAATAAATAAATAAATAAATAAATAAATAAATAAATAAACATTTTTTAAAAAGGATAAGAAAGAAAGAAAGACCAGGCAGGGCTGCCATCCTTATCTTTGTCTGTCTGTCTGTCTCTCTGTTTGTCTGTCTGTCTGATCTCCTGGAACTGGAGATGGGCCACCATTTTGTTGCTGGTAGTTGATCCCAGGTCTTCTGAAGAGGAGACAATGCTGTTAATTGTTCAGCCCTTTCAGTGGCCCCACCCATCTTTAAATTTCTAGAAGTAAATGTGATGCTGTGTTTATGTACATCATATTCAGACCCTTAAAGAGGGATTTATATTCTCCAGAATCTGACACCGTCTTTTGGAGTGTCTATGACGGATACAGGGTACTTATATCTAATAAATACATAAATAAAGAAATAAACATTTTTTAAAAACGATAAGAAAGAAAGAAAGACCAGGCAGGCCTGCCATCCTTATCTCTGTCTGTCTGTCTGTCTGTCTGATCCTCTGGAACTGGAGATGGGCCACCATAGAGTTGCTTGTAGTTGATCCCAGGTTCTCTGGAAGAGGAGACAATGCTGTTAATTGTTGAGCCCTTTCAGTGGCCCCACCCATCTTTAAATTTTTAGAAGTATATGCGAGGCTGTGTTTATGTACCGAATATGCAGACCATAAGAGGGATTTAAATTCTCCAGAATCTGACACCCTCTTCTGGAGTGTCTGAAGACAGCTACAGTGTACTTATATCTAATAAATTCATAAATAAACAAATAAACATTTTTTAAAAAGGATAATAAAGAAAGAGAGACCAGGCAGGCCTGACATCCTTGTCTGTCTGTCTGTCTGTCTGATCCCCTGGAACTGGAGATGGGCCACCATATAATTGCTGGTAGTTGATCCCAGGTTCTCTGGAAGATGAGTCAGTGCTGTTAATTGTTGAGCCCTTTCAGTGGCCCCACCCATCTTTAAATTTTTAGAAGTATATGTGAGGCTGTGTTCATGTACATCATATGCAGACCATAACAGGGATATAGATTCTCCAGAATCTGACACCCTCTTCGGGAGTGTTTGAAGACAGCTACAGTGTACTTAAATCTAATAAATACATACTTAAATTAATAAACATTTTTTAAAAAGGATAAGAAAGAATGAAAGACCAGGTAGGCCTGCCATTCTTAACTCTATCTGTCTGTATGTCTGTCTGTCTGTCTGATCCCCTGGAACTGGAGATGGGCCACCATATCGTTGCTGGTAGTTGATCCCAGGTTCTCTATAAGAGAAGACAATGCTGTTAATTGTTGATCCCTTTCATTGGCCCCACACATCTTTAAATTTTTAGAAGTAAATGTGAGGCTGTGTTTATGTACATCATATGCAGACAATAAGAGGGATATAGATTCTCCAGAATCTGACACCCTCTTCTGGAGTGTCTGAAGACAGCTACAGTGTACTTATATCTAATAAATACATAAATAAATAAATAAATAAATAAATAAATAAATAAATAAATAAATAAACATTTTTAAAAGGGATAAGAAAGAAAGAAAAACCAGGCAGGCCTGCCATCCTTGTCTGTCTTTCTCTCTGTCTGTCTGTCTTGCCTAGCCCCTTGAGTAGCCTAGCCTAGTCCCTTGCCTTGACTAGCCCAGCCCCTTGCCTAGGCTAGCCTAGCCCAGCCCTGCCTTGCCTAGCCCTGCCTATCCCTGTCTTTAACCAGGCTGGCCTCGATCTCAGAAACTGACTGCCTCTGCCTCCAGAGTGCTCTCATTAAGAGCTCGAGCCACCACTGACTGTTGGGTTTTCTAAGTCTTACATAGGTATGGTCTGTTTCTCAGCTGTGAAACCCTAATTAACACATGTAGTCTGTCCTAGGTCAGCCATAGCTACAGACTGAGGCCTTTTCTAAAACAAAACAAAAGAAAACAAAAAATAGAAATAATAAAATAAATAAATTAAGCAACCACATGATATCTTTTCTTTCTTTCAATGATACTCAGAGCTTGAAGCAGTTCACCCATGAGACCTCAGCTCCGGACATTGAGGCTCTTTCCCTAACAAGTATTATGGCTGAACCTGAGGGGTTCTACTGCTGATTTGGGTCCCCCACTTTAAAAAAAATAGTTGTTTTCAAAGGCTGCAGGTTCTTAGCCCTGTTCCTTGTTACAGTTGAGTCACAGCCCTGAAAGTTCAGTGGTAGTTAAAGGCACTGAGAAGGGCTTCCTATAGACATCAAAGACCAAGTCTTTGTTTTTAAAAAGTTAATCTGGATTCCCCCACCCCCTGGCATCCTTAGAATGCCTAGAAAGGAAGGCAGGGACCTGGGCAGAAGGGTGCAAGGCTACTGGTGTTTGTAAGTGGTAACAGAAAGCTTTCTCTTGTTGGTACCCTACCCCAAGTTACACTGTCACTTCTTTTTCCTAGTTGTTGTTTTGTCGGTTTGTATTCTCAACATAGACCCTTTTCCTTCCTAACCTTGGCTGTCCTGAACCTTACTGTCCTTGAACTCAGTGATTTGCCTGTCTTGCTGGGATGAAACTGTGAGCTACCATCCAGAAGGAAGCACCCTGCTGAGGTTAGATTGGGGTCTCTTCCATTTTCCTCTATGAACATGCATATGGCAGGCCTGATCTTTCTTTTTTACTTTTCCTTTTCTTTTTAAAGATTTATTTATTTATTATATTTAAGTATGCTGTAGCTATCTTCAGACAGTCCAGAAGAGGGTGTCAGATTCTGAAGAATCTAAATCATTCTTATTGTCTGCATATGATGTATATAAACACAGCCTCACATAAACTCAAAAAAAAAAAAAAAAGAAAGAAAGAAAGATGTGGCTACAGAGAGGGCTCAACAATTAAGAGCATTGTCTCCTCTTCCAGAGAACCTGGGCTCAATTACCAGTATTATATATGGTGGCCCATCTCCAGTTCCAGGGGATCTAATACTCTGTTCTGGAGTCTGTGGGCACAGCATACACATGCAAAACATTCTTACACAATCATTGAGAGAGGAGAGAGAGGGGTTGAGAGAGAGGGGAGGTAATCATACCTCCTGACGAGTTTGAAGACCTGAGCTTCATCACTCACACAAATAAATAAATGCAAAATATTTTTTTATAAATAAACTCTGCCATTGCCCTTTAAAAATTCCTAGAAAACAAGTTTTATAAGCAACAGTTATATTTACTATATCTAAAGGACAGTCATGAGCATATTCAATAAATAGAAAAAGGCCTGTTAGTCTTAGAAATGGAAAAGACAAACCAAGGAAGGTTTGCAATTACATAATGAGGCAGCTCAGCCCAGCTCTAAGGTTGGAAATAAGACTCGAGAATAGGATACACCTGAAGACAGCCAGCCATTGTTTTTTGTTTTGGAGGCTGAAAGGATACACCTGAAGACAGCCAATGCTGTGTGATGGTGATCTGGTATTTTTTTTTTAATTTTTAAAAACTTTAACACTTTTTATAAAACTTTTATAAAAACTTTTTCTTTCTTTCTTTCTTTCCTCACCCTAGCCCCTACCCTAGCCCTGTCTTTCACCAGGGTGGCCTCGAACTCAGAAACTGACTGCCTCTGCCTACAAAGTGCTCTCATTAAGAGCTTGAGCCACCACTGAATGTAGGGTTTTCTAAGCCTTACCTTGCTCTTGGTGTCTGTTCTCAGCTGTGAAACCCTAATTAACACAAGTAGGCAGTCCTGGGTCAGCCAGAGCTACAGACTGAGGACTTCTCTAAAAACAAATAAAACAAAACAAAACAACAAATAGAAATAATAAAATACATAAATTAAGCAACCACAGCATAGCTTTTCTCTCTCTAGGTGGTACTCAGAAATTCCAGCAGTTGGCCTGTGACAACTCAGCTCAGTATATGTGAGGCTGTGTTTATGTACATCATATGCAGACCATAAGAGGGATTTACATTCTCCAGAATCTGACACCCTCCTCTGGAGTGACTAAAGAAAGCTACAGTGTACTTATATCTAAGAAATACATAAATAAATAAATAAATAAATAAATAAATAAATAAATAAATATTTTTTAAAAAGAATAAGAACGAAAGAAAGACCAGGCAGGCCTGCCATCATTATCTCTGTCTGTCTGTCTGTCGGTCTGATCATTGGAACTGGAGATGGGCCACCTTGTAGGAGCTGGTAGTTGATCCCAGGTTCTCTGGAAGAGGAGACAATGCTGTTAATTGTTGAGCCCTTTCAGTGGCCCCACCCATCGTTAAATTTTTAGAAGTATATGTGAGGCTGTGTTTATGTACATCATATGCAGACCATAAGAGGGATTTAGATTCTCCAGAATCTGACACCCTCTTCTGGAGTGTCTGAAGACAGCTACAGTGTACTTATATCTAATAAATACATAAATAAATAAACATTTTTTAAAAAGGATAATAAAGAAAGAAAGGCCAGGCAGGCCTGCCATCCTAATCTCTGTCAGTCTGTCTGTCTGTCAGACTGTCTGATCCCTTGGAACTGGAGATGGGCCACCATATAGTTGCTGTTAGTTGATCCCAGGTTCTCTGGAAGAGGAGACAATGCTATTAATTGTTGAGCCCTTTCAGTGGCTCCACCTATCTTTAAATTTTTAGAAGTATATGTTAGGCTGTGTTTATGTACATCATATGCAGACCATAAGAGGGATTTAGTTTCTCCAGAATCTGACACCCTCTTCTGGAGTGTCTGAAGACAACTACAGTGTACTTATATCTAATAAATACAAACATATATAAATAAATAAATAAATAAATAAATAAACATTATTTTAAAACCATAAGAAAGAAAGAAAGACCAGGCAGGCCTGCCATACTTATCTCTGTCTGTCTGTCTGTCTGTCTGATCCCCTGGAACTGGAGATGGGCCACCTTGTAGGTGCTGGTAGTTGATCCCAGGTTCTCTGGAAGAGGAGGCAATGCTGTTAATTGTTGAGCCCTTTCAGTGGCCCCACCCATTTTAATTTTTACAAGTATATGTGAGGCTGTGTTTATGTACATCATATTCAGACCATAAGAGGGATTTAGATTCTCCAGAATCTGACACGATCTTCTGGAGTGTCTGAAGACGGCTACAGTGTACTTATATCTAATAAATACATAAATAAATAAATAAATGAATAAATAAATAAACATTTTTTAAAAAGTATAAGAAATAAAGAAAGACCAGTCAGGCCTGCCATCCATATCTCTGTCTCTCTGTCTGTCTGTCTGTCTGATCCACTGGAACTGGAGATGGGCCACCATAAGGTGCTGGTAGTTTATCCCAGGTTCTCTGAAAGTGGAGACAATGCTGTTAATTGTTGAGCCCTCTCAGTGGCCCCACACATCTTTAAATTTTTAGAAGTATATGTGAGGCTGTGTTTATGTACATCATATGCAGACCATAAAAGGGATTTAGATTCTCCAGAATCTGACACCCTCTTCTGGAGTGTCTGAAGACAGCTACAGTGTACTTATATCTAATAAATACATAAATAAATATATAAATACACATTTTTTTAAAAAGGATAAGAAAGAAAGAAAGACCAGGCAGGACTGCCATCCTTATCACTGTCTGTCTGTCTGTCTGTCTGATCCCCTGGAACTGGAGATGGGCCACCTTTTAGGTGCTGGTAGTTGATCCCAGGTTCTCTGGAAGAGGAGACAATGCTGTTAATTGTTGAGTCCTTTCAGTGGCCCCAACTATTTATAATTTTTAGAAGTATATGTGAGGCTGTGTTTATGTACATCATATTCAGACCATAAGAGGGCTTTAGATTCTCTAGAATCTGACACCCTCTTCTGGAGTGTCTGAAGACGGCTACAGTGTACTTATATCTAATAAATAAATAAATAAATAAATAAATAAATAAATAAATAAATAAATAAATAAATAAACATTTTTTAAAAATATAAGAAATAAAGAAAGACCAGGCAGGCCTGCCATCCATATCTCTGTCTCTCTGCCTGTCTGTCTGTCTGATCCCCTGGAACTGGAGATGGGCCACCATAAGGTGCTGGTAGTTTATCCCAGGTTCTCTGAAAGAGGAGACAATGCTGTTAATTGTTGAGCCCTCTCAGTGGCCCCACCCATCTTTAAATTTTTAGAAGTATATGCAAGGCTGTGTTTATGTACATCATATTCAGACCATAAGAGGGATTTAGATTCTCTAGAATCTGACACCCTCTTCTGGAGTGTCTGAAGACGGCTACAGTGTACTTATATCTAATAAATACATAAATAAATAAATAAATAAATAAATAAATAAATAAATAAATAAACATTTTTTAAAAAGTATAAGAAATAAAGAAAGACCAGGCAGGCCTGCCATCCATATCTCTGTCTCTCTGTCTGTCTTTCTGTCTGATCCCCTGGAACTGGAGATGGGCCACCATAAGGTGCTGGTAGTTTATCCCAGGTTCTCTGAAAGAGGAGACAATGCTGTTAATTATTGAGCCCTCTCAGTGGCCCCACCCATCTTTAAATTTTTAGAAGTATATGCAAGGCTGTGTTTATGTACCGAATATGCAGACCATAAGAGGAATTTAGAGATTAGTTAGGGAAGCAGAAACCGGCCTGAGTAGGACCACAGGCCTCATCCAGCCGGATCAGCGCCGGGGTATCGGGAGCGCAGGGTTGCCTGACACCCGCCAGCTACCCACGACCCCCGCCGCAGGATTTTGGGACTGCTGGATCTTAAGACTTCTGGAGAGTGGAACACAGTTTCTGCTCCAATCCAATTGCACGCGGGACCAGAGACTGCATTAGTTAGGGAAGCAGAAAAACGGCCTGAGTAGGACCACAGGCCTCTTCCGGCTGGACCAGCACCGGGGTACCGTCAGCTACCCACGACCCCCGCCGCAGGATTTAGAGACTGCTGGTGAGTGGAACACAGCTTCTGCTCCAATCTTTAAATAGTGACGATAACAACTAACCCCAGAGATTACCAAATGGCGAAAGGTAAACGTAATAATCTTACTAACAGAAACCAAGACCACTCACCATCATCAGAACCCAGCACCCCCACTTCGCCCAGTCCAGGGCACCCCAACACACCGGAAAAGCTAGACACGGATTTAAAAGCATATCTCCTGATGATGATAGAGGACTTCAAGAAGGACTTTAATAACACACTTAAAGAAATGCAGGAGAACACTGCTAAAAAGCAGAAGACAATAAAGAGGAAGCACAAAAATCCCTTAAAGAATTGCAGGAGAACACTGCTAAAGAGTTACAAATCCTTAAAGAAAAACATGATAACATAATCAAACAGGTAGAAGTCCTTACAGAAAAACAGGAAAACACATCCAAACAGATGATGGAAATGAACAAAACCATACTAGACCTAAAAAGGGAAGTAGACACAATAAAGAAAACCCAAAATGAGGCAACACTGGAGATAGAAACCCTAGGAAAGAAATCTGGAACCATAGATACGAGCATCAGCAACAGAATACAAGGGATGGAAGAGAGAATCTCAGGTGCAGAAGATTCCATAGAGAACATCGGCACAACAATCAAGGAAAATGTAAAATGCAAAAAGATCCTAACTCAAAACATCCAAGAAATACAGGACATAATGAGAAGACCAAACCTACGGATAATAGGAGTGGATGAGAATGAAGATTTTCAACTCAAAGGACCAGCAAACATCTTCAACAAAATTATAGAAGAAAACTTCCCAAATCTAAAGAAAGAGATGCCCATGAACATACAAGAAGCCTACAGAACTCCAAATAGACTGGACCAGAAAAGAAATACCTCCCGACACATAATAATCAGAGCAACAAATGCTCTAAATAAAGATAGAATACTAAAAGCAGTAAGAGAAAAAGGCCAAGTAACATATAAAGGCAAGCCTATCAGAATTACACCAGACTTTTCACCAGAGACTATGAAAGCCAGAAGATCCTGGACAGATGTTATACAGACACTAAAAGAACACAAATTCCAGCCCAGGCTACTATACCCAGCCAAACTCTCAATTAACATAGATGGAGAAACCAAAGTATTCCACGACAAAACCAAATTCACACATTATCTCTCCACGAATCCAGCCCTTCAAAGGATAATAACAGAAAAAAACCAATACAAGGACAGGAACCACGCCCTAGAAACAACAAGAAGGTAATCCCTCAACAAACCTAAAAGTAGACAGCCACAAGAACAAAATGCCAACTTTAACAACAAAAATAACAGGAAACAACAATTACTTTTCCTTAATATCTCTTAATATCAATGGACTCAACTCCCCGATAAAAAGACATAGACTAACAAACTGGCTACACAAACAAGACCCAACATTTTGCTGCTTACAGGAAACTCATCTCAGAGAAAAGGATAGACACTACCTCAGAATGAAAGGCTGGAAAACAATTTTCCAAGCAAATGGCATGAAGAAACAAGCTGGAGTAGCCATTCTAATATCTGATAAGATTGACTTCCAACCCAAAGTCATTAAAAAAGACAGGGAGGGACACTTCATACTCATCAAAGGTAAAATCCTCCAAGAGGAACTATCAATCCTGAATATCTATGCTCCAAATACAAAGGCAGCCACATTCATTAAAGAAACTTTAGTAAAGCTCAAAGCACACATTGCACCTCATACAATAATAGTGGGAGACTTCAACACACCACTTTCACAAATGGACAGATCATGGAAACAGAAACTAAACAGGGACACAGTGAAACTAACAGAAATTATGAATCAAATGGATCTGGCAGATATCTACAGAACATTCTATCCTAAAACAAAAGGATATACCTTCTTCTCAGCACCTCATGGTACCTTCTCCAAAATTGACCTCATAATTGGTCACAAAACAGGCCTCAACAGATATAAAAATATTGAAATTGTCCCATGCATCCTATCAGATCACCATGGACTAAGGCTGATCTTCAATAACAAAATAAATAATAGAAAGCCAACCTTCACGTGGAAACTGAACAACACTCTTCTCAATGATACCTTGGTCAAGGAAGGAATAAAGAAAGAAATTAAGGACTTTTTAGAGTTCAATGAAAATGAAGCCACAACATACCCAAACTTATGGGACGCAATGAAAGCATTTTTAAGAGGAAAACTCATAGCTCTGAGTGCCTCCAAAAGGAAACTAGAGAGAGCACACATTAGCAGCTTGACAACACACCTAAAAGCACTAGAACAAAAGGAAGCAAATTCACCCAAGAGGAGTAGACGGCAGGAAATAATCAAACTCAGGGGTGAAATCAACCAAGTGGAAACAAGAAAAACTATTCAAAGAATCAACCAATCAAGGAGCTGGTTCTTTGAGAAAATCAACAAGATAGATAAACCCTTAGCCAGACTCACTAGAGGGCACAGGGAAAGCATCCTAATTAACAAAATCAGAAATGAAAAAGGAGACATAACAACAGATCCTGAAGACATCCAAAACACCATCAGATCCTTCTACCAAAGGCTATACTCAACAAAACTGGAGAACCTGGATGAAATGGAGAAGTTCCTAGACAGATACCAGGTACCAAAGTTGAATCAAGATCAGGTTAATGATCTAAACAGCCCTATATCCCCCAAAGAAATAGAAGCAGTCATTAATAGTCTCCCAACTAAAAAAAGCCCAGGACCAGATGGGTTTAGTGCAGAGTTCTATCAGACCTTCAAAGAAGATCTAATCCCAGTTCTTCACAAACTATTCCACAAAATAGAAACAGAAGGTACTCTACCCAACTCATTCTATGAAGCCACAATTACTCTGATACCTAAACCACAAAAAGACCCAACAAAGATAGAAAACTTCAGACCAATATCCCTTATGAATATTGATGCAAAATTCCTCAATAAAGTTCTTGCTAACCGAATCCAAGAACACATCAAAACAATCATCCATCCTGACCAAGTAGGTTTCATCCCAGGGATGCAGGGATGGTTCAATATACGGAAATCCATCAACGTAATCCAGTATATAAACAAACTCAAAGACAAAAACCACATGGTCATCTCGTTAGATGCGGAAAAAGCATTTGATAAGATCCAACACCCATTCATGATAAAAGTCTTGGAAAGATCAGGAATTCAAGGCCCATACCTAAACATGATAAAAGCAATCTACAGCAAACCAGTAGCCAACATCAAAGTAAATGGTGAGAAGCTTGAAGCAATCCCTCTAAAATCAGGGACTAGACAAGGCTGTCCACTTTCTCCATACCTATTCAACATTGTACTTGAAGTCCTAGCCAGAGCAATTCGACAACAAAAGGAGATCAAAGGGATACAAATTGGAAAAGATGAAGTCAAAATATCACTCTTTGCAGATGATATGATAGTATATATAAGTGACCCTAAAAATTCCACCAGAGAACTCCTAAGCCTGATAAACAGCTTCGGTGAAGTAGCTGGATATAAAATTAACTCAAACAAATCAATGGCCTTTCTCTACACAAAGAATAAACAGGCTGAGAAAGAAATTAGGGAAACAACACCCTTCTCAATAGTCACAAATAATATAAAATATCTTGGCGTGACTCTAACTAAGGAAGTGAAAGATCTGTATAATAAAAACTTCAAGTCTCTGAAGAAAGAAATTATAGAAGATCTCAGAAGATGGAAAGATCTCCCATGCTCATGGATTGGCAGGATCAACATTGTAAAAATGGCTATCTTGCCAAAAGCAATCTACAGATTCAATGCAATCCCCATCAAAATTCCAAATCAATTCTTCAACGAATTAGAAAGTGCAATCTGCAAATTCATCTGGAAGAACAAAAAACCTAGGATAGCAAAAACTCTTCTCAAGGATAAAAGAACCTCTGGTGGAATCACCATGCCGGACCTAAAGCTCTACTACAGAGCAATTGTGATAAAAACTGCATGGTACTGGTATAGTGACAGACAAATAGACCAATGGAATAGAATTGAAGACCCAGAAATGAACCCACACACCTATGGTCACTTGATCTTCGACAAGGGAGCTAAAAACATCCAGTGGAAGAAAGACAGCATTTTCAACAAATGGTGCTGGCACAACTGGTTGTTAACATGTAGAAGAATGCGAATCGATCCATTCCTATCTCCTTGTACTAAGGTCAAGTCTAAGTGGATCAAGGAACTTCACATAAAACCAGAGACACTGAAACTTATAGAGGAGAAAGTGGGGAAAAGCCTTGAAGATATGGGCACAGGGGAAAAATTCCTGAATAGAACAGTAATGGCTTGTGCTGTAAGATCGAGAATTGACAAGTGGGACCTCATGAAACTACAAAGCTTCTGCAAAGCTAAAGACACCATCAATAAGACAAAAAAACCACCAACAGATTGGGAAAGGATCGTCACCTATCCTAAATCAGATAAGGGACTAATATCCAATATATATAAAGAACTCAAGAAGGTGGACTCCAGAAAGTCAAAAAACCCCATTAAAAAATGGGGCTCAGAACTGAACAAAGAATTCTCACCTGAGGAATACCGAATGGCAGAGAAGCACCTGAAAAAATGTTCAACATCCTTAATCATCAGGGAAATGCAACTCAAAACAACCCTGAGATTCCACCTCACACCAGTCAGAATGGCTAAGATCAAAAATTCAGGTGACAGCAGATGCTGGCGAGGATGTGGAGAAAGAGGAACACTCCTCCATTGTTGGTGGGATTGCAAGCTTGTACAACCACTCTGGAAATCAGTCTGGCGGATCCTCAGAAAATTGGACATAGTACTACCGGAGGATCCAGCAATACCTCTCCTGGGCATATATCCAGAAGATGTCCCAACCGGTAAAAAGGACACATGCTCCACTATGTTCATAGCAGCCCTATTTATAATAGCCAGAAGCTGGAAAGAACCCAGATGTCCCTCAACAGAGGAATGGATACAGAAATTATGGTACATTTACACAATGGAGTACTACTCAGCTATTAAAAAGAATGAATTTATGAAATTCCTAGCCAAATGGATGGACCTGGAGGGCATCATCTTGAGTGAAGTAACACAATCACAAAAGAACTCACACAATATGTATTCATTGATAAGTGGATATTAGCCCAAAACTTAGGATACCCAAGATATAAGATACAATTTGATAAACGCATGAAACTCAAGAAGAATGAAGACCAAAGTGTGGACACTGTGCACCTTCTTAGAATTGGGAACAAAACACCCAGGGAAGGAGTTACAGAGACAAAGTTCGTAGCTGTGATGAAAGGATGGACCATTTAGAGACTGCTGTATCCAGGGATCCGTCCCATAATCAGCTTCTAAACGCTGACACCATTGCATACACTAGCAAGATTTTGCTGAAAGGACCCAAATATAGCTGTCTCTTGTGAGATGATGCCGGGGCCTAGCAAACACAGGAGTGGATGTTCACAGTCAGCTATTGGATGTATCACAGGGCTCCCAATGGAGAAGCTAGAGAAAGTACCCAAGGAGCTAAAGGGATCTGCAACCCTGTTGTTGGAACAACATGATGTACTAACCAGAACCCTGGAGCTCTTGTCTCTAGCTGCATATGTATCGAAAGATGGCCTAGTCGGCCATCAATGGAAAGAGAGGCCCATTGGACTTGCAAACTTTATATGCCCCAATATAGGGGAATGCCAGGGCCAAAAGAATGGGAATGGGTGGGTAGGGAAGTGGGGGGCGCTATGGGGACTTTTGGGATAGTATTGGAAATGTAATTGAGGAAAATATGTAATAAAAATATAAAAAAAATAATAAAAAAAAAAAGAGGGATTTAGATTCTCCAGAATCTGACACCCTCTTCTGGAGTGTCTGAAGACAGCTACAGTGTACATATATCTAATAAATACATAAATAAATATATAAATAAACATTTTTTTTAAAAGGATAAGAAAGAAAGAAAGACCAGGCAGGCCTGCCATCCTTATCACTGTCTGTATGTCTGTCTGTCTGATCCCCTGGAACTGGAGATGGGCCACCATATAGTTGCTGGTAGTTGATCCCAGGTACTCTGGAAGAGGAGACAATGCTGTTAATTCTTGAGCTTTTAGAGTGGCCCCACCCTTCTTTAAATTTTTAGAAGTATATGTGAGGCTGTGTTTATGTACATCATATGCAGACCATAAGAGGGATTTAGATTCTCCAGAATCTGACACCCTCTTCTGGAGTGTCTGAACAGCTACAGTGTACTTATATCTAATAATAAATAAATAAATAAATAAATAAATAAATAAATAAATAAATAAATATACGAACATTTTTTTTAAAAAAGGATAAGAAAGAAAGAAAGACCAGGCAGGCCTGCCATCCTTATCACTGTCTGTCTGTCTGTCTGTCTGATCCCCTGGAACTGGAGATGGGCCACCTTTTAGGTGCTGGTAGTTGATCCCAGGTTCTCTGGAAGATTAGACAATGCTGTTAATTGTTGAGTCCTTTCAGTGGCCCCACCTATTTATAATTTTTAGAAGTATATGTGAGGCTGTGTTTATGTACATCATATTCAGACCATAAGAGGGATTTAGATTCTCTAGAATCTGACACCCTCTTCTGGAGTGTCTGAAGACGGCTACAGTGTACTTATATCTAATAAATACATAAATAATTAAATAAATAAATAAATAAATAAACATTTTTTAAAAAGTAGAAGAAATAAAGAAAGACCAGGCAGGCCTGCCATCCTTATCTCTGTCTCTCTGTCTGTCTGTCTGTCTGATCCACTGGAACTGGAGATGGGCCACCATAAGGTGCTGGTAGTTTATCCCAGGTTCTCTGAAAGAGGAGACAATGCTGTTAATTGTTGAGCCCTCTCATTGGCCCCACACATCTTTAAATTTTTAGAAGTATATGTGAGGCTGTGTTTATGTACATCATATGCAGACCATAAGAGGGATTTAGATTCTCCAGAATCTGACACCCTCTTCTGGGGTGTCTGAAGACAGCTACAGTGTACTTATATCTAATAAATACATAAATAAATATATAAATAAACATTTTTTTGAAAAGGATAAGAAAGAAAGAATGACCAGGCAGGCCTGCCATCCTTATCACTGTCTGTATGTCTGTCTGTCTGATCCCCTGGAACTGGAGATGGGCCACCATATAGTTGCTGGTAGTTGATCCCAGGTACTCTGGAAGAGGAGACAATGCTGTTAATTGTTGAGCTTTTAGAGTGGCCCCACCCTTCTTTAAATTTTTAGAA
This sequence comes from Mus caroli, assembly GCF_978045245.1. Taxonomy (NCBI): domain Eukaryota; kingdom Metazoa; phylum Chordata; class Mammalia; order Rodentia; family Muridae; genus Mus; species Mus caroli. The sequence continues at coordinate 153,791 of NW_028227447.1, read as the reverse complement.
GTATATGTGAGGCTGTGTATATGTACATCATATGCAGACCAAAAGAGGGATTTAGATTCTCCAGAATCTGACACCCTCTTCTGGAGTGTCTGAACAGCTACAGTGTACTTATATCTAATAATAAATAAATAAATAAATAAATAAATAAATAAATAAATAAATAAATAAACATTTTTTTAAAAGTATAAGAAAGAAAGAAAGTCCAGGCAGGCCTCCATCCTTACCTCTGTCAGTCTGTCTGTCTGTCTGTCTGTCTGATCCCTTGGAACTGGAGATGGGCCACCATATAGTTGCTGTTAGTTGATCCCAGGTTCTCTGGAAGAAGAGACAATGCTGTTAATTGTTGAGCCCTTTCAGTGGCTCCACCTATCTTTAAATTTTTAGAAGTATATGTTAGGCTGTGTTTACGTACATCATATGCAGACCATAAGAGGGATTTAGATTCTCCAGAATCTGACACCCTCTTCAGGAGTGTCTGAAGACAACTACAGTGTACTTATATCTAATAAATACATAAATAAATAAATAAAAAATAAATAAACATTATTTTAAAAGGATAAGAAAGAAAGAAAAACCAGGCAGGCCTGCCCTCCTTATCTCTGTCTGTCTGTCTGTCTGTCTGATCCCCTGGAACTGGAGTTGGGCCACCTTTTAGGTGCTGGTAGTTGATCCCAGGTTCTCTGGAAGAGGAGACAATGCTGTTAATTGTCGAGTCCTTTCAGTGGCCCCACCTATTTATAATTTTTAGAAGTATATGTGAGGCTGTGTTTATGTACATCATATTCAGACCATAAGAGGGCTTTAGATTCTCTAGAATCTGACACCCTCTTCTGGAGTGTCTGAAGACGGCTACAGTGTACTTATATCTAATAAATAAATAAATAAATAAATAAATAAATAAATAAACATTTTTTAAAAATATAAGAAATAAAGAAAGACCAGGCAGGCCTGCCATCCATATCTCTGTCTCTCTGCCTGTCTGTCTGTCTGATCCCCTGGAACTGGAGATGGGCCACCATAAGGTGCTGGTAGTTTATCCCAGGTTCTCTGAAAGAGGAGACAATGCTGTTAATTGTTGAGCCCTCTCAGTGGCCCCACCCATCTTTAAATTTTTAGAAGTATATGCAAGGCTGTGTTTATGTACATCATATTCAGACCATAAGAGGGATTTAGATTCTCTAGAATCTGACACCCTCTTCTGGAGTGTCTGAAGACGGCTACAGTGTACTTATATCTAATAAATACATAAATAAATAAATAAATAAATAAATAAATAAATAAATAAATAAATAAACATTTTTTAAAAAGTATAAGAAATAAAGAAAGACCAGGCAGGCCTGCCATCCATATCTCTGTCTCTCTGTCTGTCTTTCTGTCTGATCCCCTGGAACTGGAGATGGGCCACCATAAGGTGCTGGTAGTTTATCCCAGGTTCTCTGAAAGAGGAGACAATGCTGTTAATTATTGAGCCCTCTCAGTGGCCCCACCCATCTTTAAATTTTTAGAAGTATATGCAAGGCTGTGTTTATGTACCGAATATGCAGACCATAAGAGGAATTTAGAGATTAGTTAGGGAAGCAGAAACCGGCCTGAGTAGGACCACAGGCCTCATCCAGCCGGATCAGCGCCGGGGTATCGGGAGCGCAGGGTTGCCTGACACCCGCCAGCTACCCACGACCCCCGCCGCAGGATTTTGGGACTGCTGGATCTTAAGACTTCTGGAGAGTGGAACACAGTTTCTGCTCCAATCCAATTGCACGCGGGACCAGAGACTGCATTAGTTAGGGAAGCAGAAAAACGGCCTGAGTAGGACCACAGGCCTCTTCCGGCTGGACCAGCACCGGGGTACCGTCAGCTACCCACGACCCCCGCCGCAGGATTTAGAGACTGCTGGTGAGTGGAACACAGCTTCTGCTCCAATCTTTAAATAGTGACGATAACAACTAACCCCAGAGATTACCAAATGGCGAAAGGTAAACGTAATAATCTTACTAACAGAAACCAAGACCACTCACCATCATCAGAACCCAGCACCCCCACTTCGCCCAGTCCAGGGCACCCCAACACACCGGAAAAGCTAGACACGGATTTAAAAGCATATCTCCTGATGATGATAGAGGACTTCAAGAAGGACTTTAATAACACACTTAAAGAAATGCAGGAGAACACTGCTAAAAAGCAGAAGACAATAAAGAGGAAGCACAAAAATCCCTTAAAGAATTGCAGGAGAACACTGCTAAAGAGTTACAAATCCTTAAAGAAAAACATGATAACATAATCAAACAGGTAGAAGTCCTTACAGAAAAACAGGAAAACACATCCAAACAGATGATGGAAATGAACAAAACCATACTAGACCTAAAAAGGGAAGTAGACACAATAAAGAAAACCCAAAATGAGGCAACACTGGAGATAGAAACCCTAGGAAAGAAATCTGGAACCATAGATACGAGCATCAGCAACAGAATACAAGGGATGGAAGAGAGAATCTCAGGTGCAGAAGATTCCATAGAGAACATCGGCACAACAATCAAGGAAAATGTAAAATGCAAAAAGATCCTAACTCAAAACATCCAAGAAATACAGGACATAATGAGAAGACCAAACCTACGGATAATAGGAGTGGATGAGAATGAAGATTTTCAACTCAAAGGACCAGCAAACATCTTCAACAAAATTATAGAAGAAAACTTCCCAAATCTAAAGAAAGAGATGCCCATGAACATACAAGAAGCCTACAGAACTCCAAATAGACTGGACCAGAAAAGAAATACCTCCCGACACATAATAATCAGAGCAACAAATGCTCTAAATAAAGATAGAATACTAAAAGCAGTAAGAGAAAAAGGCCAAGTAACATATAAAGGCAAGCCTATCAGAATTACACCAGACTTTTCACCAGAGACTATGAAAGCCAGAAGATCCTGGACAGATGTTATACAGACACTAAAAGAACACAAATTCCAGCCCAGGCTACTATACCCAGCCAAACTCTCAATTAACATAGATGGAGAAACCAAAGTATTCCACGACAAAACCAAATTCACACATTATCTCTCCACGAATCCAGCCCTTCAAAGGATAATAACAGAAAAAAACCAATACAAGGACAGGAACCACGCCCTAGAAACAACAAGAAGGTAATCCCTCAACAAACCTAAAAGTAGACAGCCACAAGAACAAAATGCCAACTTTAACAACAAAAATAACAGGAAACAAAAATTACTTTTCCTTAATATCTCTTAATATCAATGGACTCAACTCCCCGATAAAAAGACATAGACTAACAAACTGGCTACACAAACAAGACCCAACATTTTGCTGCTTACAGGAAACTCATCTCAGAGAAAAGGATAGACACTACCTCAGAATGAAAGGCTGGAAAACAATTTTCCAAGCAAATGGCATGAAGAAACAAGCTGGAGTAGCCATTCTAATATCTGATAAGATTGACTTCCAACCCAAAGTCATTAAAAAAGACAGGGAGGGACACTTCATACTCATCAAAGGTAAAATCCTCCAAGAGGAACTATCAATCCTGAATATCTATGCTCCAAATACAAAGGCAGCCACATTCATTAAAGAAACTTTAGTAAAGCTCAAAGCACACATTGCACCTCATACAATAATAGTGGGAGACTTCAACACACCACTTTCACAAATGGACAGATCATGGAAACAGAAACTAAACAGGGACACAGTGAAACTAACAGAAATTATGAATCAAATGGATCTGGCAGATATCTACAGAACATTCTATCCTAAAACAAAAGGATATACCTTCTTCTCAGCACCTCATGGTACCTTCTCCAAAATTGACCTCATAATTGGTCACAAAACAGGCCTCAACAGATATAAAAATATTGAAATTGTCCCATGCATCCTATCAGATCACCATGGACTAAGGCTGATCTTCAATAACAAAATAAATAATAGAAAGCCAACCTTCACGTGGAAACTGAACAACACTCTTCTCAATGATACCTTGGTCAAGGAAGGAATAAAGAAAGAAATTAAGGACTTTTTAGAGTTCAATGAAAATGAAGCCACAACATACCCAAACTTATGGGACGCAATGAAAGCATTTTTAAGAGGAAAACTCATAGCTCTGAGTGCCTCCAAAAGGAAACTAGAGAGAGCACACATTAGCAGCTTGACAACACACCTAAAAGCACTAGAACAAAAGGAAGCAAATTCACCCAAGAGGAGTAGACGGCAGGAAATAATCAAACTCAGGGGTGAAATCAACCAAGTGGAAACAAGAAAAACTATTCAAAGAATCAACCAATCAAGGAGCTGGTTCTTTGAGAAAATCAACAAGATAGATAAACCCTTAGCCAGACTCACTAGAGGGCACAGGGAAAGCATCCTAATTAACAAAATCAGAAATGAAAAAGGAGACATAACAACAGATCCTGAAGACATCCAAAACACCATCAGATCCTTCTACCAAAGGCTATACTCAACAAAACTGGAGAACCTGGATGAAATGGAGAAGTTCCTAGACAGATACCAGGTACCAAAGTTGAATCAAGATCAGGTTAATGATCTAAACAGCCCTATATCCCCCAAAGAAATAGAAGCAGTCATTAATAGTCTCCCAACTAAAAAAAGCCCAGGACCAGATGGGTTTAGTGCAGAGTTCTATCAGACCTTCAAAGAAGATCTAATCCCAGTTCTTCACAAACTATTCCACAAAATAGAAACAGAAGGTACTCTACCCAACTCATTCTATGAAGCCACAATTACTCTGATACCTAAACCACAAAAAGACCCAACAAAGATAGAAAACTTCAGACCAATATCCCTTATGAATATTGATGCAAAATTCCTCAATAAAGTTCTTGCTAACCGAATCCAAGAACACATCAAAACAATCATCCATCCTGACCAAGTAGGTTTCATCCCAGGGATGCAGGGATGGTTCAATATACGGAAATCCATCAACGTAATCCAGTATATAAACAAACTCAAAGACAAAAACCACATGGTCATCTCGTTAGATGCGGAAAAAGCATTTGATAAGATCCAACACCCATTCATGATAAAAGTCTTGGAAAGATCAGGAATTCAAGGCCCATACCTAAACATGATAAAAGCAATCTACAGCAAACCAGTAGCCAACATCAAAGTAAATGGTGAGAAGCTTGAAGCAATCCCTCTAAAATCAGGGACTAGACAAGGCTGTCCACTTTCTCCATACCTATTCAACATTGTACTTGAAGTCCTAGCCAGAGCAATTCGACAACAAAAGGAGATCAAAGGGATACAAATTGGAAAAGATGAAGTCAAAATATCACTCTTTGCAGATGATATGATAGTATATATAAGTGACCCTAAAAATTCCACCAGAGAACTCCTAAGCCTGATAAACAGCTTCGGTGAAGTAGCTGGATATAAAATTAACTCAAACAAATCAATGGCCTTTCTCTACACAAAGAATAAACAGGCTGAGAAAGAAATTAGGGAAACAACACCCTTCTCAATAGTCACAAATAATATAAAATATCTTGGCGTGACTCTAACTAAGGAAGTGAAAGATCTGTATAATAAAAACTTCAAGTCTCTGAAGAAAGAAATTCTAGAAGATCTCAGAAGATGGAAAGATCTCCCATGCTCATGGATTGGCAGGATCAACATTGTAAAAATGGCTATCTTGCCAAAAGCAATCTACAGATTCAATGCAATCCCCATCAAAATTCCAAATCAATTCTTCAACGAATTAGAAAGTGCAATCTGCAAATTCATCTGGAATAACAAAAAACCTAGGATAGCAAAAACTCTTCTCAAGGATAAAAGAACCTCTGGTGGAATCACCATGCCGGACCTAAAGCTCTACTACAGAGCAATTGTGATAAAAACTGCATGGTACTGGTATAGTGACAGACAAATAGACCAATGGAATAGAATTGAAGACCCAGAAATGAACCCACACACCTATGGTCACTTGATCTTCGACAAGGGAGCTAAAAACATCCAGTGGAAGAAAGACAGCATTTTCAACAAATGGTGCTGGCACAACTGGTTGTTAACATGTAGAAGAATGCGAATCGATCCATTCCTATCTCCTTGTACTAAGGTCAAGTCTAAGTGGATCAAGGAACTTCACATAAAACCAGAGACACTGAAACTTATAGAGGAGAAAGTGGGGAAAAGCCTTGAAGATATGGGCACAGGGGAAAAATTCCTGAATAGAACAGTAATGGCTTGTGCTGTAAGATCGAGAATTGACAAGTGGGACCTCATGAAACTACAAAGCTTCTGCAAAGCTAAAGACACCATCAATAAGACAAAAAAACCACCAACAGATTGGGAAAGGATCGTCACCTATCCTAAATCAGATAAGGGACTAATATCCAATATATATAAAGAACTCAAGAAGGTGGACTCCAGAAAGTCAAAAAACCCCATTAAAAAATGGGGCTCAGAACTGAACAAAGAATTCTCACCTGAGGAATACCGAATGGCAGAGAAGCACCTGAAAAAATGTTCAACATCCTTAATCATCAGGGAAATGCAAATCAAAACAACCCTGAGATTCCACCTCACACCAGTCAGAATGGCTAAGATCAAAAATTCAGGTGACAGCAGATGCTGGCGAGGATGTGGAGAAAGAGGAACACTCCTCCATTGTTGGTGGGATTGCAAGCTTGTACAACCACTCTGGAAATCAGTCTGGCGGATCCTCAGAAAATTGGACATAGTACTACCGGAGGATCCAGCAATACCTCTCCTGGGCATATATCCAGAAGATGTCCCAACCGGTAAAAAGGACACATGCTCCACTATGTTCATAGCAGCCCTATTTATAATAGCCAGAAGCTGGAAAGAACCCAGATGTCCCTCAACAGAGGAATGGATACAGAAATTATGGTACATTTACACAATGGAGTACTACTCAGCTATTAAAAAGAATGAATTTATGAAATTCCTAGCCAAATGGATGGACCTGGAGGGCATCATCTTGAGTGAAGTAACACAATCACAAAAGAACTCACACAATATGTATTCATTGATAAGTGGATATTAGCCCAAAACTTAGGATACCCAAGATATAAGATACAATTTGATAAACGCATGAAACTCAAGAAGAATGAAGACCAAAGTGTGGACACTGTGCACCTTCTTAGAATTGGGAACAAAACACCCAGGGAAGGAGTTACAGAGACAAAGTTCGTAGCTGTGATGAAAGGATGGACCATTTAGAGACTGCTGTATCCAGGGATCCGTCCCATAATCAGCTTCTAAACGCTGACACCATTGCATACACTAGCAAGATTTTGCTGAAAGGACCCAAATATAGCTGTCTCTTGTGAGATGATGCCGGGGCCTAGCAAACACAGGAGTGGATGTTCACAGTCAGCTATTGGATGTATCACAGGGCTCCCAATGGAGAAGCTAGAGAAAGTACCCAAGGAGCTAAAGGGATCTGCAACCCTGTTGTTGGAACAACATGATGTACTAACCAGAACCCTGGAGCTCTTGTCTCTAGCTGCATATGTATCGAAAGATGGCCTAGTCGGCCATCAATGGAAAGAGAGGCCCATTGGACTTGCAAACTTTATATGCCCCAATATAGGGGAATGCCAGGGCCAAAAGAATGGGAATGGGTGGGTAGGGAAGTGGGGGGCGCTATGGGGACTTTTGGGATAGTATTGGAAATGTAATTGAGGAAAATATGTAATAAAAATATAAAAAAAATAATAAAAAAAAAAGAGGGATTTAGATTCTCCAGAATCTGACACCCTCTTCTGGAGTGTCTGAAGACAGCTACAGTGTACATATATCTAATAAATACATAAATAAATATATAAATAAACATTTTTTTTAAAAGGATAAGAAAGAAAGAAAGACCAGGCAGGCCTGCCATCCTTATCACTGTCTGTATGTCTGTCTGTCTGATCCCCTGGAACTGGAGATGGGCCACCATATAGTTGCTGGTAGTTGATCCCAGGTACTCTGGAAGAGGAGACAATGCTGTTAATTCTTGAGCTTTTAGAGTGGCCCCACCCTTCTTTAAATTTTTAGAAGTATATGTGAGGCTGTGTTTATGTACATCATATGCAGACCATAAGAGGGATTTAGATTCTCCAGAATCTGACACCCTCTTCTGGAGTGTCTGAACAGCTACAGTGTACTTATATCTAATAATAAATAAATAAATAAATAAATAAATAAATAAATAAATAAATAAATAAATAAATAAACGAACATTTTTTTTAAAAAAGGATAAGAAAGAAAGAAAGACCAGGCAGGCCTGCCATCCTTATCACTGTCTGTCTGTCTGTCTGTCTGATCCCCTGGAACTGGAGATGGGCCACCTTTTAGGTGCTGGTAGTTGATCCCAGGTTCTCTGGAAGATTAGACAATGCTGTTAATTGTTGAGTCCTTTCAGTGGCCCCACCTATTTATAATTTTTAGAAGTATATGTGAGGCTGTGTTTATGTACATCATATTCAGACCATAAGAGGGATTTAGATTCTCTAGAATCTGACACCCTCTTCTGGAGTGTCTGAAGACGGCTACAGTGTACTTATATCTAATAAATACATAAATAATTAAATAAATAAATAAATAAATAAACATTTTTTAAAAAGTAGAAGAAATAAAGAAAGACCAGGCAGGCCTGCCATCCTTATCTCTGTCTCTCTGTCTGTCTGTCTGTCTGATCCACTGGAACTGGAGATGGGCCACCATAAGGTGCTGGTAGTTTATCCCAGGTTCTCTGAAAGAGGAGACAATGCTGTTAATTGTTGAGCCCTCTCATTGGCCCCACACATCTTTAAATTTTTAGAAGTATATGTGAGGCTGTGTTTATGTACATCATATGCAGACCATAAGAGGGATTTAGATTCTCCAGAATCTGACACCCTCTTCTGGGGTGTCTGAAGACAGCTACAGTGTACTTATATCTAATAAATACATAAATAAATATATAAATAAACATTTTTTGAAAAGGATAAGAAAGAAAGAATGACCAGGCAGGCCTGCCATCCTTATCACTGTCTGTATGTCTGTCTGTCTGATCCCCTGGAACTGGAGATGGGCCACCATATAGTTGCTGGTAGTTGATCCCAGGTACTCTGGAAGAGGAGACAATGCTGTTAATTGTTGAGCTTTTAGAGTGGCCCCACCCTTCTTTAAATTTTTAGAAGTATATGTGAGGCTGTGTATATGTACATCATATGCAGACCAAAAGAGGGATTTAGATTCTCCAGAATCTGACACCCTCTTCTGGAGTGTCTGAACAGCTACAGTGTACTTATATCTAATAATAAATAAATAAATAAATAAATAAATAAATAAATAAATAAATAAATAAATAAACATTTTTTTAAAAGTATAAGAAAGAAAGAAAGTCCAGGCAGGCCTCCATCCTTACCTCTGTCAGTCTGTCTGTCTGTCTGTCTGTCTGATCCCTTGGAACTGGAGATGGGCCACCATATAGTTGCTGTTAGTTGATCCCAGGTTCTCTGGAAGAAGAGACAATGCTGTTAATTGTTGAGCCCTTTCAGTGGCTCCACCTATCTTTAAATTTTTAGAAGTATATGTTAGGCTGTGTTTACGTACATCATATGCAGACCATAAGAGGGATTTAGATTCTCCAGAATCTGACACCCTCTTCAGGAGTGTCTGAAGACAACTACAGTGTACTTATATCTAATAAATACATAAATAAATAAATAAATAAAAAATAAACATTATTTTAAAAGGATAAGAAAGAAAGAAAAACCAGGCAGGCCTGCCCTCCTTATTTCTGTCTGTCTGTCTGTCTGTCTGATCCCCTGGAACTGGAGATGGGCCACCTTTTAGGTGCTGGTAGTTGATCCCAGGTTCTCTGGAAGAGGAGACAATGCTGTTAATTGTCGAGTCCTTTCAGTGGCCCCACCTATTTATAATTTTTAGAAGTATATGTGAGGCTGTGTTTATGTACATCATATTCAGACCATAAGAGGGCTTTAGATTCTCTAGAATCTGACACCCTCTTCTGGAGTGTCTGAAGACGGCTACAGTGTACTTATATCTAATAAATACATAAATAAATAAATAAATAAATAAATAAATAAATAAATAAACTTTTTTTAAAAAAACGGATAAGAAAGAAAGAAAGACCAGGCAGGCCTGCCATCCTTATCACTGTCTGTCTGTCTGTCTGTCTGATCCCCTGGAACTGGAGATGGGCCACCTTTTAGGTGCTGGTAGTTGATCCCAGGTTCTCTGGAAGAGGAGACAATGCTGTTAATTGTTGAGTCCTTTCAGTGGCCCCACCTATTTATAATTTTTAGAAGTATATGTGAGGCTGTGTTTATGTACATCATATTCAGACCATAAGAGGGATTTAGATTCTCTAGAATCTGACACCCGCTTATGGAGTGTCTGAAGACAGCTACAGTGTACTTATATCTAATAAATACATAAATAAATAAATAAATAAATAAATAAATAAATAAATAAACATATTTTAAAAAGTATAAGAAATAAAGATAGACCAGGCATGCCTGCCATCCTTATCTCTGTCTTTCTGTCTGTCTGTCTGTCTGTCTGATCCCCTGGAACTGGAGATGGGCCACCATAAGGTGCTGGTAGTTTATCCCAGGTTCTCTGAAAGAGGAGACAATGCTGTTAATTGTTGAGCCCTCTCAGTGGCCCCACCTGTCTTTAAATTTTTAGAAGTATATGCGAGGCTGTGTTTATGTACATCATATGCAGACCATTAGAGGGGTTTAGATTCTCCAGAATCTGACACCCTCTTCTGGATTGTCTGAAAGCAGCTACAGTGTACATATATCTAATAAATACATAAATAAATATATAAATAAACATTTTTTTAAAAAGTATAAGAAAGAAAGAAGGACCAGGCAGGCCTGCCATCCATATCTCTGTCTCTCTGTCTGTCTGTCTGTCTGATCCTCTGGAACTGGAGATGGGCCACCATAAGGTGCTGGTAGTTTATCCCAGGTTCTCTGAAAGAGGAGACAATGCTGTTAATTGTTGAGCCCTCTCAGTGGCCCCACCCATCTTTAAATTTTTAGAAGTATATGCGAGGCTGTGTTTATGTACATCATATGCAGACCATAAGAGGGATTTAGATTCTCCAGAATCTGACACCCTCTTCTGGAGTGTCTGAAGACAGCTACAGTGTACATATATCTAATAAATACATAAATAAATATATAAATAAACATTTTTTAAAAAAGGATAAGAAAGAAAGAAAGAAAGACCAGGCAGGCCTGCCATCCTAATCTCTGTCAGTCTGTCTGTCTGTCAGACTGTCTGATCCCTTGGAACTGGAGATGGGCCATCATATAGTTGCTGTTAGTTGATCCCATGTTCTCTGGAAGAGGAGACAATGCTATTAATTGTTGAGCCCTTTCAGTGGCCCCACCCTCCTTTAAATTTTTAGAAGTATATGTGAGGCTGTGTTTATGTACATCATATGCAGACCATAAGAGGGATTTAGATTCTCCAGAATCTGACACCCTCTTCTGGAGTGTCTGAACAGCTACAGTGTACTTATATCTAATAATAAATAAATAAATAAATAAATAAATAAACATTTTTTTAAAAAAAGGATAAGAAAGAAAGAAATACCAGGCAGGCATGCAATCCTTATCACTGTCTGTCTGTCTGTCTGTCTGATCCCCTGGAACTGGAGATGTGCCACCTTTTAGGTGCTGGTAGTTGATCCCAGGTTCTCTGGAAGAGGAGACAATGCTGTTAATTGTTGAGTCCTTTCAGTGGCCCCACCTATTTATAATTTTTAGAAGTATATGTGAGGCTGTGTTTATGTACATCATATTCAGACCATAAGAGGGATTTAGATTCTCTAGAATCTGACACCCGCTTATGGAGTATCTGAAGACGGCTACAGTGTACTTATATCTAATAAATACATAAATAAATAAATAAATAAATAAATAAATAAATAAATAAATAAACATATTTTAAAAAGTATAAGAAATAAAGAAAGACCAGGCAGGCCTGCCATCCTTATCTCTGTCTTTCTGTCTGTCTGTCTGTCTGTCTGATCCCCTGGAACTGGAGATGGGCCACCATAAGGTGCTGGTAGTTTATCCCAGGTTCTCTGAAAGAGGAGACAATGCTGTTAATTGTTGAGCCCTCTCAGTGGCCCCACCCATCTTTAAATTTTTAGAAGTATATGCGAGGCTGTGTTTATGTACATCATATGCAGACCATAAGAGGGGTTTAGATTCTCCAGAATCTGACACCATTTCTGGAGTGTCTGAAAGCAGCTACAGTGTACATATATCTAATAAATACATAAATAAATATATAAATAAACATTTTTTTAAAAAGGATAAGAAAGAATGAAAGAAAGACCAGGCAGGCCTGCCATCCTTATCTCTGTCTTTCTGTCTGTCTGTCTGTCTGTCTGATCCCCTGGAACTGGAGATGGGCCAACATAAGGTGCTGGTAGTTTATCCCAGGTTCTCTGAAAGAGTAGACAATGCTGTTAATTGTTGAGCCCTCTCAGTGGCCCCACACATCTTTAAATTTTTAGAAGTATATGCGAGGCTGTGTTTATGTACATCATATGCAGACCATAAGAGGGATTTAGATTCTCCAGAATCTGACACCCTCTTCTGGAGTGTCTGAACAGCTACAGTGTACTTATATCTAATAATAAATAAATAAATAAATAAATAAATAAATAAATAAATAAATAAACATTTTTTTAAAAAAAGGATAAGAAAGAGAGAAAGACCAGGCAGGCCTGCCATCCTTATCACTGTCTGACTTTCTGTCTGTCTGATCACCTGGAACTGGAGATGGGCCACGTTTTAGGTGCTGGTAGTTGATCCCAGGTTCTCTGGAAGAGTAGACAATGCTGTTAATTGTTGAGTCCTTTCAGTGGCCCCACCTATTTATAATATTTAGAAGTATATGTGAGGCTGTGTTTATGTACATCATATTCAGACCATAATAGGGATTTAGATTCTCTAGAATCTGACACCCTCTTCTGGAGTGTCTGAAGACGGCTACAGTGTACTTATATCTAATAAATAAATAAATAAATAAATAAATAAATAAATAAACATTTTTTAAAAAGTATAAGAAATAAAGAAAGACCAGGCAGGCCTGCCATCCTTATCTCTGTCTCTCTGTCTGTCTGTCTGTCTGTCTGATCCACTGGAACTGGAGATGGCCCACCATAAGGTGCTGGTAGTTTATCCCAGGTTCTCTGAAAGAGGAGACAATGCTGTTAATTGTTGAGCCCTCTCATTGGCCCCACACATCTTTAAATTTTTAGAAGTATATGTGAGGCTGTGTTTATGTACATCATATGCAGACCATAAGAGGGATTTAGATTCTCCAGAATCTGACACCCTCTTCAGGAGTGGCTGAAGACAGCTACAGTGTACTTATATCTAATAAATACATAAATAAATATATAAATAAACATTTTTTTGAAAAGGATAAGAAAGAAAGAATAACCAGGCAGGCCTGCCATCCTTATCACTGTCTGTCTGTCTGTCTGTCTGATCCCCTGGAACTGGAGATGGGCCACCGTTTAGGTGCTGGTAGTTGATCCCAGGTACTCTGGAAGAGGAGACAATGCTGTTAACTGTTGAGTCCTTTCAGTGGCCCCACCTATTTATAATTTTTAGAAGTATATGTGAGGCTGTGTTTATGTACATCATATTCAGACCATAAGAGGGATTTAGATTCTCTAGAATCTGACACCCGCTTATGGAGTGTCTGAAGACGGCTACAGTGTACTTATATCTAATAAATACATAAATAAATAAATAAATAAATAAATAAATAAATAAATAAATAAATAAAAATATTTTAAAAAGTATAAGAAATAAAGATAGACCAGGCAGGCCTGCCATCCTTATCTCTGTCTTTCTGTCTGTCTGTCTGTCTGTCTGATCCCCTGGAACTGGAGATGGGCCACCATAAGGTGCTGGTAGTTTATCCCAGGTTCTCTGAAAGAGGAGACAATGCTGTTAATTGTTGAGCCCTCTCAGTGACCCCACACATCTTTAAATTTTTAGAAGTATATGTGAGGCTGTGTTTATGTACATCATATGCATACCATAAGAGGGATTTAGATTCTCCAGAATCTGACACCCTCTTCTGGAGTGTCTGAAGACAGCTACAGTGTACTTATATCTAATAAATACATAAATAAATATATAAATAAACATTTTTTAAAAAGGATAAGAAAGAAAGAAAGACCAGGCAGGCCTGCCATCCTTATCACTGTCTGTATGTCTGTCTGTCTGATCGTCTAGAACTGGAGATGGGCCACCATATAGTTGCTGGTAGTTGATCCCAGGCACTCTGGAAGAGGAGACAATGCTGTTAATTGTTGAGCTTTTAGAGTGGCCCCACCCTTCTTTAAATTTTTAGAAGTATATGTGAGGCTGTGTTTATGTACATAATATGCAGTCCATAAGAGGGATTTAGATTCTCCAGAATATGACACCCTCTTCTGAAGTGTCTGAAGACAGGTACAATGTACTTATATCTAATAAATATATATATAAATAAATAAACATTTTTAAAATGTATAAGAAGAAATAAAAACCAGGCAGGCCTGCAATCCTGGTCTGTCTGTCTGTATGTATGTCTGTCTGATCCCCTGGAACTGGAGATGGGCCACAATATAGTTGCTGGTAGTTGATCCCAGGTCCTCTGGAAGAGGAGACAATGCTGTTAATTGTTGAGTCCTTTCAGTGGCCCCACCTATTTATAATTTTTAGAAGTATATGTGAGGCTGTGTTTATGTACATCATATTCAGACCATAAGAGGGATTTAGATTCTCCAGAATCTGACACCCTCTTCTGGAGTGTCTGAAGACGGCTACAGTGTACTTATATCTAATAAATACATAAATAAATAAATAAATAAATAAATAAATAAATAAACATTTTTTAAAAAGTATAAGAAATAAAGAAAGACCAGGCAGACCTGCCATCCTTATCTCTGTCTCTCTGTCTCTCTGTCTGTCTGTCTGATCCACTGGAACTGGAGATGGGCCACCATAAGGTACTGGTAGTTTATCCCAGGTTCTCTGAAAGAGGAGACAATGCTGTTACTTGTTGAGCCCTCTCAGTGGCCCCACACATCTTTAAATTTTTAGAAGTATATGTGAGGCTGTGTTTATGTACATCATATGCATACCATAAGAGGGATTTAGATTCTCCAGAATCTGACACCCTCTTCTGGAGTGTCTGAAGACAGCTACAGTGTACTTATATCTAATAAATACATAAATAAATATATAAATAAACATTTTTTAAAAAGGATAAGAAAGAAAGAAAGACCAGGCAGGCCTGCCATCCTTATCACTGTCTGTATGTCTGTCTGTCTGATCGTCTAGAACTGGAGATGGGCCACCATATAGTTGCTGGTAGTTGATCCCAGGCACTCTGGAAGAGGAGACAATGCTGTTAATTGTTGAGCTTTTAGAGTGGCCCCACCCTTCTTTAAATTTTTAGAAGTATATGTGAGGCTGTGTTTATGTACATAATATGCAGTCCATAAGAGGGATTTAGATTCTCCAGAATATGACACCCTCTTCTGAAGTGTCTGAAGACAGGTACAATGTACTTATATCTAATAAATATATATATAAATAAATAAACATTTTTAAAATGTATAAGAAGAAAGAAAAACCAGGCAGGCCTGCAATCCTGGTCTGTCTGTCTGTATGTATGTCTGTCTGATCCCCTGGAACTGGAGATGGGCCACAATATAGTTGCTGGTAGTTGATCCCAGGTCCTCTGGAAGAGGAGACAATGCTGTTAATTGTTGAGCTTTTTCAGTGGCCCCAACCATCTTTAAATTTTTAGAAGTATATGAGAGGCTGTGTTTATGTACATCATATGCAGACCATAAGAGGGATATAGATTCTCCAGAATCTGACACCCTCTTCTGGAGAGTCTGTAGACAGCTACAGTGTACTTATATCTAATAAATAAATAAATAAATAAATAAATAAATAAATAAATAAATTAATTAATAAATTAATAAATAAATAAATAAATAAATAAACATTTTTTAAAAAGATAAGAAAGAAAGATAAATCAGGCAGGCTTGCCATCCTTATCTCTTTCTGTCTGTCTGTCGGTCTGATGCCCTGCAACTTGAGATGGGCCACCACAAAGTTGCTGGTAGTTGATCCCACGTTCTCTGGAAGAGGAGACAATGGTGTTAATTGTTGAGCCCTTTCAGTGGGCCCACCCATCTTTAAATTTTTAGAAGTATATGTGAGGCTGTGTTTATGTACATCATATGCAGACCATAAGAGGGATTTAGATTCTCCAGAAGATGACACCCTCTTCTACAGTGTCTGAAGACAGCTACAGTGTACTTATATCTAATAAATACATAAATAAATAAATAAATAAATAAATAAATAAATAAACATTTTTTTAAAAATATAAGAAATAAAGAAAGACCAGGCAGGCCTCCATCCTTACCTCTGTCAGTCTGTCTGTCTGTCTGTCTGATCCCTTGGAACTGGAGATGGGCCACCATATAGTTGCTGTTAGTTGATCCCAGGTTCTCTGGAAGAAGAGACAATGCTGTTAATTGTTGAGCCCTTTCAGTGGCTCCACCTATCTTTAAATTTTTAGAAGTATATGTTAGGCTGTGTTTATGTACATCATATGCAGACCATAAGAGGGATTTAGATTCTCCAGAATCTGACACCCTCTTCTGGAGTGTCTAAAGACAACTACAGTGTACTTATATCTAATAAATACATAAATAAATAAATAAATAAATAAATAAATAAATAAATAAATATTATTTTAAAAGGATAAGAAAGAAAGAAAAACCAGGCAGGCCTGCCCTTTTTATCTCTGTCTGTCTGTCTGTCTGCTCCCCTGGAACTGGAGATGGGCCACCATATAGTTGCTGGTAGTTGATCCCAGGTTCTCTGGAAGAAGAGACAATGCTGTTAATTGTTGAGCCCTTTCAGTGGGCCCACCCATCTTAAATTTTTAGTAGTGTATGTGAATCTGTGTTTATGTCCAACATATGCAGACCATAAGAGGGATTTATATTCTCCAGAATCTGACACCCTCTTCTGGAGTGTCTGAAGACAGCTAAGGTGTACTTATATCTAATAAGTACATAAATAAA
The DNA here is from genome assembly GCF_978045245.1 of Mus caroli. NCBI lineage: Eukaryota > Metazoa > Chordata > Mammalia > Rodentia > Muridae > Mus > Mus caroli. Next base: position 136,666 of record NW_028227447.1, on the reverse strand, counting down.
TAAATAAACATTTTTTAAAAAGGATAAGAAAGAAAGAAAAACCAGGGAGGCCTGCCACCCTTGTCTGTCTTTCTCTTTGTCTGCCTGATCCCCTGGAACTGGAGATGGGCCACCATATAGTTGCTCGTAGTTGATCCCAGGTTCTCTGGTAGAGGAGACAATGCTGTTAATTGTTGAGCCCTTTCAGTGGCCCCACACATCTTTAAATTTTTAGAAGTATATGTGAGGCTGTGTTTATGTACATCATATGCAGACCAAAAGAGGGATTTAGATTCTCCAGAATCTGACACCATCTCCAGGAGTGTCTGAAGACAGCTACAGTGTACTTATATATAATAAATACATAAATAAATAAATAAATAAATATTATTTTAAAAGGATAAGAAAGAAAGAAAAACCAGGCAGACCTGCCCTTTTTATCTCTGTCTGTCTGTCTGTCTGATCCCCTGGAACTGGAGATGGGCCACCATATAGTTGCTGGTAGTTGATCCCAGGTTCTCTGGAAGAAGAGACAATGCTGTTAATTGTTGAGCCCTTTCAGTGGGCCCACCCATCTTAAATTTTTAGTAGTGTATGTGAATCTGTGTTTATGTCCAACATATGCAGACCATAAGAAGGATTTATATTCTCCAGAATCTGACACCCTCTTCTGGAGTGTCTGAAGACAGCTACGGTGTACTTATATCTAATAAGTACATAAATAAATAAATAAACATTTTTTAAAAAGGATAAGAAAGAAAGAAAAACAAGGGAGGCCTGCCACCCTTGTCTGTCTTTCTCTTTGTCTGCCTGATCCCCTGGAACTGGAGATGGGCCACCATATAGTTGCTCGTAGTTGATCCCAGGTTCTCTGGTAGAGGAGACAATGCTGTTAATTGTTGAGCCCTTTCAGTGGCCCCACACATCTTTAAATTTTTAGAAGTATATGTGAGGCTGTGTTTATGTACATCATATTCAGACCAAAAGAGGGATTTAGATTCTCCAGAATCTGACACCATCTCCAGGAGTGTCTGAAGACAGCTACAGTGTACTTATATATAATAAATAAATAAATAAATAAATAAATAAATAAATAAACATTTTTTAAAAGATTAAGAAAGAAAGAAAGACCAGGCAGGCCTCCATCCTAATCTCTGTCTGTCTGTCTGTCTGTCTGATACCCTGGAACTGGAAATGGGCCACCATATAGTTGCTGGTAGTTGATCCAAGGTTCTCTGGAAGAGGAGACAATGCTGTTAATTGTTGAGCCCTTTCAGTGGCCCCACCCATCTTTAAATTTTTAGAAGTATATGCGAGGCTGTGTTTATGTACCGAATATGCAGACCATAAGAGGGATTTATATTCTCCAGAATCTGACACCCTCTTCTGGAGTGTCTGAAGACAGCTACAGTGTACTTATATCTAATAAATTCATAAATAAACAAATAAACATTTTTAAAAAAGGATAATAAAGAAAGAGAGACCAGGCAGGCCTGCCATCCTTGTCTGTCTGTCTGTCTGTCTGATCCCCTGGAACTGGAGATGGGCCACCATATAATTGCTGGTAGTTGATCCCAGGTTCTCTGGAAGAGGAGTCAGTGCTGTTAATTGTTGAGCCCTTTCAGTGGCCCCACCCATCTTTAAATTTTTAGAAGTATATGTGGGGCTGTGTTCATGTACATCATATGCAGACCATAAGAGGGATATAGATTCTCCAGAATCTGACACCCTCTTCGGGAGTGTTTGAAGACAGCTACAGTGTACTTATATCTAATAAATACATACTTAAATTAATAAACATTTTTTTAAAAGGATAAGAAAGAAGGAAAGACAAGGTAGGCCTGCCATCCTTAACTCTATCTGTCTGTATGTCTGTCTGTCTGTCTGATCCCCTGGAACTGGAGATGGGCCACCATATAGTTGCTGGTAGTTGATCCCAGGTTCTCTATAAGAGGAGACAATGCTGTTAATTGTTGATCCCTTTCATTGGACCCACACAACTTTAAATTTTTAGATGTAAATGTGAGGCTGTGTGTATGTACATCATATGAAGACCATAAGAGGGATATAGATTCTCCAGAATCTTACACCCTCTTCTGGAGTGTCTGAAGACAGCTACATTGTATGTATATCTAATAAATACATACATAAATAAATAAATAAATAAATAAATAAATAAACAAACATTTTTTAAAAGGGATAAGAAAGAAAGAAAAACCAGGCAGGCCTGCCATCCTTGTCTGTCTTTCTCTCTGTCTGTCTGTCTTGCCTAGCCCCTTGAGTAGCCTAGCCTAGTCCCTTGCCTTGACTAGCCCAGCCCCTTGCCTAGCCTAGCCTAGCCCAGCCCTGCCTTGCCTAGCCCTGCCTATCCCTGTCTTTAACCAGGCTGGCCTCGAACTCAGAAACTGACTGCCTCTGCCTCCAGAGTGCTCTCATTAAGAGCTCGAGCCACCACTGACTGTTGGGTTTTCTAAGTCTTACATAGGTATGGTCTGTTTCTCAGCTGTGAAACCCTAATTAACACATGTAGTCTGTCCTAGGTCAGCCATAGCTACAGACTGAGGCCTTTTCTAAAACAAAACAAAAGAAAACAAAAAATAGAAATAATAAAATAAATAAATTAAGCAACCACATGATATCTTTTCTTTCTTTCAATGATACTCAGAGCTTGAAGCACTTCACCCATGAGACCTCAGCTCCGGACATTGAGGCTCTTTCCCTAACAAGTATTATGGCTGAACCTGAGGGCTTCTACTGCTGATTTGTGTCCCCCACTTTAAAAAAATAGTTGTTTTCAAAGGCTGCAGGTTCTTAGCCCTGTTCCTTGTTACAGTTGAGTCACAGCCCTGAAAGTTCAGTGGTAGTTAAAGGCACTGAGAAGGGCTTCCTATAGACATCAAAGACCAAGTCTTTGTTTTTAAAAAGTTAATCTGGATTCCCCCACCCCCTGGCATCCTTAGAATTCCTAGAAAGGAAGGCAGGGACCTGGGCAGAAGGGTGCAAGGCTACTGGTGTTTGTAAGTGGTAACAGAAAGCTTTCTCTTGTTGGTACCCTACCCCAAGTTACACTGTCACTTCTTTTTCCTAGTTGTTGTTTTGTCGGTTTGTATTCTCAACATAGACCCTTTTCCTTCCTAACCTTGGCTGTCCTGAACCTTACTGTCCTTGAACTCAGTGATTTGCCTGTCTTGCTGGGATGAAACTGTGAGCTACCATCCAGAAGGAAGCACCCTGCTGAGGTTAGATTGGGGTCTCTTCATTTTCCTCTATGAACATGCATATGGCAGGCCTGATCTTTCTTTTTTACTTTTCCTTTTCTTTTTAAAGATTTATTTATTTATTATATTTAAGTATGCTGTAGCTATCTTCAGACAGTCCAGAAGAGGGTGTCAGATTCTGAAGAATCTAAATCATTCTTATTGTCTGCATATGATGTATATAAACACAGCCTCACATATACTCAAAAAAAAAGAAAGATGTGGCTACAGAGAGGGCTCAACAATTAAGAGCATTGTCTCCTCTTCCAGAGAACCTGGGCTCAATTACCAGTATTATATATGGTGGCCCATCTCCAGTTCCAGGGGATCTAATACTCTGTTCTGGAGTCTGTGGGCACAGCATACACATGCAAAACATTCTTACACAATCATTGAGAGAGGAGAGAGAGGGGTTGAGAGAGAGGGGAGGTAATCATACCTCCTGACGAGTTTGAAGACCTGAGCTTCATCACTCACACAAATAAATAAATGCAAAATATTTTTTTATAAATAAACTCTGCCATTGCCCTTTAAAAATTCCTAGAAAACAAGTTTTATAAGCAACAGTTATATTTACTATATCTAAAGGACAGTCATGAGCATATTCAATAAATAGAAAAAGGCCTGTTAGTCTTAGAAATGGAAAAGACAAACCAAGGAAGGTTTGCAATTACATAATGAGGCAGCTCAGCCCAGCTCTAAGGTTGGAAATAAGACTCGAGAATAGGATACACCTGAAGACAACCAGCCATTGTTTTTTGTTTTGGAGGCTGAAAGGATACACCTGAAGACAGCCAATGCTGTGTGATGGTGATCTGGTATTTTTTTTTTTTAATTTTTAAAAACTTTAACACTTTTTATAAAACTTTTATAAAAACTCTTTCTTTCTCTCTCTTTCTTTCTCTCTCTCTCTTTCTCTCTCTCTCTCTTTCTCTCTCTCTCTTTCTCTCTCTCTCTCTTTCTCTCTCTCTTTCTCTCTCTCTCTTTCTTTCTCTCTCTCTCTTTCTTTCTCTCTCTCTCTTTCTTTCTCTCTCTCTCTCTCTTTCTTTCTCTCTCTCTCTTTCTCTCTCTTTCTCTTTCTTTGTTTATTTCCTCACCCTAGCCCCTACCCTAGCCCTGTCTTTCACCAGGATGGCCTTATAGATATAAGTGTACTTATATCTAATAAATACATAAATAAATATATAAATAAACATTTTTTAAAAAAGGATAAGAAAGAAAGAAAGACCAGGCAGGCCTGCCATCCTTATCACTGTCTGTATGTCTGTATGTCTGATCCCCTGGAACTGGAGATGGGCCACCATATAGTTGCTGGTAGTTGATCCCAGGTACTCTGGAAGAGGACATAATGCTGTTAATTGTTGAGCCCTTTCAGTGGCGCCATCCATCTTTAAATATTTAGAGGTATATGTGAGGCTGTGTTTATGTACATCATATGCAGACCATAAGAGGGATTTAGATTCTCCAGAACCTGACACCCTCTTCTGGAGTGTCTGAAGACATCTACAGTGTACTTATATCTAATAAATAAATAAATAAATAAATAAATAAACATTTTTTTAAAAAGTATAAGAAAGAAAGAAAGACCAGGCAGGCCTGCCATCCATATCTCTGTCTGTCTGTCTGTCTGTCTGTCTATCTGATCCCCGGGAACGGGAGATGGGCCACCATATAGTGCTGGTAGTTAATCCAAGGTTCTCTGGAAGAGGAGACAATTCGGTTAATTGTTGAGCCCTTTCAGTGGCCCCACACTTCTTTAAATATTTAGAAGTTTATGTGAGGCTGTGTTTATATACATCATATTCAGATTATAAGAGGATTTAGATTCTCCAGAATCTGACACCCTCTTCTGGAGTGTCTGAAGACAGCTACAGTGTACTTATATCTAATAAATACATAAATAAATATATAAATAAACATTTTATTAAAAAGGATAAGAAAGAAAGAAAGACCAGGCAGGCCTGCCATCCTTATCACTGTCTGTATGTCTGTCTGTCTGATCCCCTGGAACTGGAGATGGGCCACCATATAGTTGCTGGTAGTTGATCCCAGGTACTCTGGAAGAGGAGACAATGCTGTTAATTGTTGAGCCCTTTCAGTGGCGCCACCCATCTTTAAATATTTAGAGGTATATGTGAGGCTGTGTTTATGTACATCATATGCAGACCATAAGAGGGATTTAGATTCTCCAGAATCTGACACCCTCTTCTGGAGTGTCTGAAGACAGCTACAGTGTACTTATATCTAATAAATAAATAGATAAATAAATAAATAAATAAATAAACATTTTTTAAAAAGTATAAGAAAGAAAGAAAGACCAGGCAGGCCTGCCATCCATATCTCTGTCAGTCTGTCTGTCTGTCAGACTGTCTGATCCCTTGGAACTGGAGATGGGCCACCATATAGTTGCTGTTAGTTGATCCCAGGTTCTCTGGAAGAGGAGACAATGCTATTAATTGTTGAGCCCTTTCAGTGGCTTTACCTATCTTTAAATTTTTAGAAGTATATGTTAGGCTGTGTTTATGTACATCATATGCAGACCATAAGAGGGATTTAGTTTCTCCAGAATCTGACACCCTCTTCTGGAGTGTCTGAAGACAACTACAGTGTACTTATATCTAATAAATACAAACATATATAAATAAATAAATATATAAATAAACATTATTTTAAAACCATAAGAAAGAAAGAAAGACCAGGCAGGCCTGCCATACTTATCTCTGTCTGTCTGTCTGTCTGTCTGATCCCCTGGAACTGGAGATGGGCCACCTTGTAGGTGCTGGTAGTTGATCCCAGGTTCTCTGGAAGAGGAGACAATGCTGTTAATTGTTGAGCCCTTTCAGTGGCCCCACCCATTTTAATTTTTACAAGTATATGTGAGGCTGTGTTTATGTACATCATATTCAGACCATAAGAGGGATTTAGATTCTCCAGAATCTGACACGATCTTCTGGAGTGTCTGAAGACGGCTACAGTGTACTTATATCTAATAAATACATAAATAAATAAATAAATGAATAAATAAATAAACATTTTTTAAAAAGTATAAGAAATAAAGAAAGACCAGTCAGGCCTGCCATCCATATCTCTGTCTCTCTGTCTGTCTGTCTGTCTGATCCACTGGAACTGGAGATGGGCCACCATAAGGTGCTGGTAGTTTATCCCAGGTTCTCTGAAAGTGGAGACAATGCTGTTAATTGTTGAGCCCTCTCAGTGGCCCCACACATCTTTAAATTTTTAGAAGTATATGTGAGGCTGTGTTTATATACATCATATGCAGACCATAAAAGGGATTTAGATTCTCCAGAATCTGACACCCTCTTCTGGAGTGTCTGAAGACAGCTACAGTGTACTTATATCTAATAAATACATAAATAAATATATAAATACACATTTTTTTAAAAAGGATAAGAAAGAAAGAAAGACCAGGCAGGACTGCCATCCTTATCACTGTCTGTCTGTCTGTCTGTCTGATCCCCTGGAACTGGAGATGGGCCACCTTTTAGGTGCTGGTAGTTGATCCCAGGTTCTCTGGAAGAGGAGACAATGCTGTTAATTGTTGAATCCTTTCAGTGGCCCCAACTATATATAATTTTTAGAAGTATATGTGAGGCTGTGTTTATGTACATCATATTCAGACCATAAGAGGGATTTAGATTCTCTAGAATCTGACACCCTCTTCTGGAATGTCTGAAGATGGCTACAGTGTACTTATATCTAATAAATAAATAAATAAATAAATAAATAAATAAATAAATAAACATTTTTTAAAAATATAAGAAATAAAGAAAGACCAGGCAGGCCTGCCATCCATATCTCTGTCTCTCTGCCTGTCTGTCTGTCTGATCCCCTGGAACTGGAGATGGGCCACCATAAGGTGCTGGTAGTTTATCCCAGGTTCTCTGAAAGAGGAGACAATGCTGTTAATTGTTGAGCCCTCTCAGTGGCCCCACCCATCTTTAAATTTTTAGAAGTATATGCAAGGCTGTGTTTATGTACATCATATTCAGACCATAAGAGGGATTTAGATTCTCTAGAATCTGACACCCTCTTCTGGAGTGTCTGAAGACGGCTACAGTGTACTTATATCTAATAAATACATAAATAAATAAATAAATAAATAAATAAATAAATAAATAAACATTTTTTAAAAAGTATAAGAAATAAAGAAAGACCAGGCAGGCCTGCCATCCATATCTCTGTCTCTCTGTCTGTCTTTCTGTCTGATCCCCTGGAACTGGAGATGGGCCACCATAAGGTGCTGGTAGTTTATCCCAGGTTCTCTGAAAGAGGAGACAATGCTGTTAATTATTGAGCCCTCTCAGTGGCCCCACCCATCTTTAAATTTTTAGAAGTATATGCAAGGCTGTGTTTATGTACCGAATATGCAGACCATAAGAGGAATTTAGAGATTAGTTAGGGAAGCAGAAACCGGCCTGAGTAGGACCACAGGCCTCATCCAGCCGGATCAGCGCCGGGGTATCGGGAGCGCAGGGTTGCCTGACACCCGCCAGCTACCCACGACCCCCGCCGCAGGATTTTGGGACTGCTGGATCTTAAGACTTCTGGAGAGTGGAACACAGTTTCTGCTCCAATCCAATTGCACGCGGGACCAGAGACTGCATTAGTTAGGGAAGCAGAAAAACGGCCTGAGTAGGACCACAGGCCTCTTCCGGCTGGACCAGCACCGGGGTACCGTCAGCTACCCACGACCCCCGCCGCAGGATTTAGAGACTGCTGGTGAGTGGAACACAGCTTCTGCTCCAATCTTTAAATAGTGACGATAACAACTAACCCCAGAGATTACCAAATGGCGAAAGGTAAACGTAATAATCTTACTAACAGAAACCAAGACCACTCACCATCATCAGAACCCAGCACCCCCACTTCGCCCAGTCCAGGGCACCCCAACACACCGGAAAAGCTAGACACGGATTTAAAAGCATATCTCCTGATGATGATAGAGGACTTCAAGAAGGACTTTAATAACACACTTAAAGAAATGCAGAAGAACACTGCTAAAAAGGCAGAAGACAATAAAGAGGAAGCACAAAAATCCCTTAAAGAATTGCAGGAGAACACTGCTAAAGAGTTACAAATCCTTAAAGAAAAACATGATAACATAATCAAACAGGTAGAAGTCCTTACAGAAAAACAGGAAAACACATCCAAACAGATGATGGAAATGAACAAAACCATACTAGACCTAAAAAGGGAAGTAGACACAATAAAGAAAACCCAAAATGAGGCAACACTGGAGATAGAAACCCTAGGAAAGAAATCTGGAACCATAGATACGAGCATCAGCAACAGAATACAAGGGATGGAAGAGAGAATCTCAGGTGCAGAAGATTCCATAGAGAACATCGGCACAACAATCAAGGAAAATGTAAAATGCAAAAAGATCCTAACTCAAAACATCCAAGAAATACAGGACATAATTAGAAGACCAAACCTACGGATAATAGGAGTGGATGAGAATGAAGATTTTCAACTCAAAGGACCAGCAAACATCTTCAACAAAATTATAGAAGAAAACTTCCCAAATCTAAAGAAAGAGATGCCCATGAACATACAAGAAGCCTACAGAACTCCAAATAGACTGGACCAGAAAAGAAATACCTCCCGACACATAATAATCAGAGCAACAAATGCTCTAAATAAAGATAGAATACTAAAAGCAGTAAGAGAAAAAGGCCAAGTAACATATAAAGGCAAGCCTATCAGAATTACACCAGACTTTTCACCAGAGACTATGAAAGCCAGAAGATCCTGGACAGATGTTATACAGACACTAAAAGAACACAAATTCCAGCCCAGGCTACTATACCCAGCCAAACTCTCAATTAACATAGATGGAGAAACCAAAGTATTCCACGACAAAACCAAATTCACACATTATCTCTCCACGAATCCAGCCCTTCAAAGGATAATAACAGAAAAAAACCAATACAAGGACAGGAACCACGCCCTAGAAACAACAAGAAGGTAATCCCTCAACAAACCTAAAAGTAGACAGCCACAAGAACAAAATGCCAACTTTAACAACAAAAATAACAGGAAACAACAATTACTTTTCCTTAATATCTCTTAATATCAATGGACTCAACTCCCCGATAAAAAGACATAGACTAACAAACTGGCTACACAAACAAGACCCAACATTTTGCTGCTTACAGGAAACTCATCTCAGAGAAAAGGATAGACACTACCTCAGAATGAAAGGCTGGAAAACAATTTTCCAAGCAAATGGCATGAAGAAACAAGCTGGAGTAGCCATTCTAATATCTGATAAGATTGACTTCCAACCCAAAGTCATTAAAAAAGACAGGGAGGGACACTTCATACTCATCAAAGGTAAAATCCTCCAAGAGGAACTATCAATCCTGAATATCTATGCTCCAAATACAAAGGCAGCCACATTCATTAAAGAAACTTTAGTAAAGCTCAAAGCACACATTGCACCTCATACAATAATAGTGGGAGACTTCAACACACCACTTTCACAAATGGACAGATCATGGAAACAGAAACTAAACAGGGACACAGTGAAACTAACAGAAATTATGAATCAAATGGATCTGGCAGTTATCTACAGAACATTCTATCCTAAAACAAAAGGATATACCTTCTTCTCAGCACCTCATGGTACCTTCTCCAAAATTGACCTCATAATTGGTCACAAAACAGGCCTCAACAGATATAAAAATATTGAAATTGTCCCATGCATCCTATCAGATCACCATGGACTAAGGCTGATCTTCAATAACAAAATAAATAATAGAAAGCCAACCTTCACGTGGAAACTGAACAACACTCTTCTCAATGATACCTTGGTCAAGGAAGGAATAAAGAAAGAAATTAAGGACTTTTTAGAGTTCAATGAAAATGAAGCCACAACATACCCAAACTTATGGGACGCAATGAAAGCATTTTTAAGAGGAAAACTCATAGCTCTGAGTGCCTCCAAAAGGAAACTAGAGAGAGCACACATTAGCAGCTTGACAACACACCTAAAAGCACTAGAACAAAAGGAAGCAAATTCACCCAAGAGGAGTAGACGGCAGGAAATAATCAAACTCAGGGGTGAAATCAACCAAGTGGAAACAAGAAAAACTATTCAAAGAATCAACCAATCAAGGAGCTGGTTCTTTGAGAAAATCAACAAGATAGATAAACCCTTAGCCAGACTCACTAGAGGGCACAGGGAAAGCATCCTAATTAACAAAATCAGAAATGAAAAAGGAGACATAACAACAGATCCTGAAGACATCCAAAACACCATCAGATCCTTCTACCAAAGGCTATACTCAACAAAACTGGAGAACCTGGATGAAATGGAGAAGTTCCTAGACAGATACCAGGTACCAAAGTTGAATCAAGATCAGGTTAATGATCTAAACAGCCCTATATCCCCCAAAGAAATAGAAGCAGTCATTAATAGTCTCCCAACTAAAAAAAGCCCAGGACCAGATGGGTTTAGTGCAGAGTTCTATCAGACCTTCAAAGAAGATCTAATCCCAGTTCTTCACAAACTATTCCACAAAATAGAAACAGAAGGTACTCTACCCAACTCATTCTATGAAGCCACAATTACTCTGATACCTAAACCACAAAAAGACCCAACAAAGATAGAAAACTTCAGACCAATATCCCTTATGAATATTGATGCAAAATTCCTCAATAAAGTTCTTGCTAACCGAATCCAAGAACACATCAAAACAATCATCCATCCTGACCAAGTAGGTTTCATCCCAGGGATGCAGGGATGGTTCAATATACGGAAATCCATCAACGTAATCCAGTATATAAACAAACTCAAAGACAAAAACCACATGGTCATCTCGTTAGATGCGGAAAAAGCATTTGATAAGATCCAACACCCATTCATGATAAAAGTCTTGGAAAGATCAGGAATTCAAGGCCCATACCTAAACATGATAAAAGCAATCTACAGCAAACCAGTAGCCAACATCAAAGTAAATGGTGAGAAGCTTGAAGCAATCCCTCTAAAATCAGGGACTAGACAAGGCTGTCCACTTTCTCCATACCTATTCAACATTGTACTTGAAGTCCTAGCCAGAGCAATTCGACAACAAAAGGAGATCAAAGGGATACAAATTGGAAAAGATGAAGTCAAAATATCACTCTTTGCAGATGATATGATAGTATATATAAGTGACCCTAAAAATTCCACCAGAGAACTCCTAAGCCTGATAAACAGCTTCGGTGAAGTAGCTGGATATAAAATTAACTCAAACAAATCAATGGCCTTTCTCTACACAAAGAATAAACAGGCTGAGAAAGAAATTAGGGAAACAACACCCTTCTCAATAGTCACAAATAATATAAAATATCTTGGCGTGACTCTAACTAAGGAAGTGAAAGATCTGTATAATAAAAACTTCAAGTCTCTGAAGAAAGAAATTCTAGAAGATCTCAGAAGATGGAAAGATCTCCCATGCTCATGGATTGGCAGGATCAACATTGTAAAAATGGCTATCTTGCCAAAAGCAATCTACAGATTCAATGCAATCCCCATCAAAATTCCAAATCAATTCTTCAACGAATTAGAAAGTGCAATCTGCAAATTCATCTGGAAGAACAAAAAACCTAGGATAGCAAAAACTCTTCTCAAGGATAAAAGAACCTCTGGTGGAATCACCATGCCGGACCTAAAGCTCTACTACAGAGCAATTGTGATAAAAACTGCATGGTACTGGTATAGTGACAGACAAATAGACCAATGGAATAGAATTGAAGACCCAGAAATGAACCCACACACCTATGGTCACTTGATCTTCGACAAGGGAGCTAAAAACATCCAGTGGAAGAAAGACAGCATTTTCAACAAATGGTGCTGGCACAACTGGTTGTTAACATGTAGAAGAATGCGAATCGATCCATTCCTATCTCCTTGTACTAAGGTCAAGTCTAAGTGGATCAAGGAACTTCACATAAAACCAGAGACACTGAAACTTATAGAGGAGAAAGTGGGGAAAAGCCTTGAAGATATGGGCACAGGGGAAAAATTCCTGAATAGAACAGTAATGGCTTGTGCTGTAAGATCGAGAATTGACAAGTGGGACCTCATGAAACTACAAAGCTTCTGCAAAGCTAAAGACACCATCAATAAGACAAAAAAACCACCAACAGATTGGGAAAGGATCGTCACCTATCCTAAATCAGATAAGGGACTAATATCCAATATATATAAAGAACTCAAGAAGGTGGACTCCAGAAAGTCAAAAAACCCCATTAAAAAATGGGGCTCAGAACTGAACAAAGAATTCTCACCTGAGGAATACCGAATGGCAGAGAAGCACCTGAAAAAATGTTCAACATCCTTAATCATCAGGGAAATGCAACTCAAAACAACCCTGAGATTCCACCTCACACCAGTCAGAATGGCTAAGATCAAAAATTCAGGTGACAGCAGATGCTGGCGAGGATGTGGAGAAAGAGGAACACTCCTCCATTGTTGGTGGGATTGCAAGCTTGTACAACCACTCTGGAAATCAGTCTGGCGGATCCTTAGAAAATTGGACATAGTACTACCGGAGGATCCAGCAATACCTCTCCTGGGCATATATCCAGAAGATGTCCCAACCGGTAAAAAGGACACATGCTCCACTATGTTCATAGCAGCCCTATTTATAATAGCCAGAAGCTGGAAAGAACCCAGATGTCCCTCAACAGAGGAATGGATACAGAAATTATGGTACATTTACACAATGGAGTACTACTCAGCTATTAAAAAGAATGAATTTATGAAATTCCTAGCCAAATGGATGGACCTGGAGGGCATCATCTTGAGTGAAGTAACACAATCACAAAAGAACTCACACAATATGTATTCATTGATAAGTGGATATTAGCCCAAAACTTAGGATACCCAAGATATAAGATACAATTTGATAAACGCATGAAACTCAAGAAGAATGAAGACCAAAGTGTGGACACTGTGCACCTTCTTAGAATTGGGAACAAAACACCCAGTGAAGGAGTTACAGAGACAAAGTTCGTAGCTGTGATGAAAGGATGGACCATTTAGAGACTGCTGTATCCAGGGATCCGTCCCATAATCAGCTTCTAAACGCTGACACCATTGCATACACTAGCAAGATTTTGCTGAAAGGACCCAAATATAGCTGTCTCTTGTGAGATGATGCCGGGGCCTAGCAAACACAGGAGTGGATGTTCACAGTCAGCTATTGGATGTATCACAGGGCTCCCAATGGAGAAGCTAGAGAAAGTACCCAAGGAGCTAAAGGGATCTGCAACCCTGTTGTTGGAACAACATGATGTACTAACCAGAACCCTGGAGCTCTTGTCTCTAGCTGCATATGTATCGAAAGATGGCCTAGTCGGCCATCAATGGAAAGAGAGGCCCATTGGACTTGCAAACTTTATATGCCCCAATATAGGGGAATGCCAGGGCCAAAAGAATGGGAATGGGTGGGTAGGGAAGTGGGGGGCGCTATGGGGACTTTTGGGATAGTATTGGAAATGTAATTGAGGAAAATATGTAATAAAAATATAAAAAAAATAATAAAAAAAAAGAGGGATTTAGATTCTCCAGAATCTGACACCCTCTTCTGGAGTGTCTGAAGACAGCTACAGTGTACATATATCTAATAAATACATAAATAAATATATAAATAAACATTTTTTTAAAAGGATAAGAAAGAAAGAAAGACCAGGCAGGCCTGCCATCCTTATCACTGTCTGTATGTCTGTCTGTCTGATCCCCTGGAACTGGAGATGGGCCACCATATAGTTGCTGGTAGTTGATCCCAGGTACTCTGGAAGAGGAGACAATGCTGTTAATTCTTGAGCTTTTAGAGTGGCCCCACCCTTCTTTAAATTTTTAGAAGTATATGTGAGGCTGTGTTTATGTACATCATATGCAGACCATAAGAGGGATTTAGATTCTCCAGAATCTGACACCCTCTTCTGGAGTGTCTGAACAGCTACAGTGTACTTATATCTAATAATAAATAAATAAATAAATAAATAAATAAATAAATAAACGAACATTTTTTTTAAAAAAGGATAAGAAAGAAAGAAAGACCAGGCAGGCCTGCCATCCTTATCACTGTCTGTCTGTCTGTCTGTCTGATCCCCTGGAACTGGAGATGGGCCACCTTTTAGGTGCTGGTAGTTGATCCCAGGTTCTCTGGAAGATTAGACAATGCTGTTAATTGTTGAGTCCTTTCAGTGGCCCCACCTATTTATAATTTTTAGAAGTATATGTGAGGCTGTGTTTATGTACATCATATTCAGACCATAATAGGGATTTAGATTCTCTAGAATCTGACACCCTCTTCTGGAGTGTCTGAAGACGGCTACAGTGTACTTATATCTAATAAATACATAAATAATTAAATAAATAAATAAATAAATAAATAAACATTTTTTAAAAAGTAGAAGAAATAAAGAAAGACCAGGCAGGCCTGCCATCCTTATCTCTGTCTCTCTGTCTGTCTGTCTGTCTGATCCACTGGAACTGGAGATGGGCCACCATAAGGTGCTGGTAGTTTATCCCAGGTTCTCTGAAAGAGGAGACAATGCTGTTAATTGTTGAGCCCTCTCATTGGCCCCACACATCTTTAAATTTTTAGAAGTATATGTGAGGCTGTGTTTATGTACATCATATGCAGACCATAAGAGGGATTTAGATTCTCCAGAATCTGACACCCTCTTCTGGGGTGTCTGAAGACAGCTACAGTGTACTTATATCTAATAAATACATAAATAAATATATAAATAAACATTTTTTTGAAAAGGATAAGAAATAAAGAATGACCAGGCAGGCCTGCCATCCTTATCACTGTCTGTATGTCTGTCTTTCTGATCCCCTGGAACTGGAGATGGGCCACCATATAGTTGCTGGTAGTTGATCCCAGGTACTCTGGAAGAGGAGACAATGCTGTTAATTGTTGAGCTTTTAGAGTGGCCCCACCCTTCTTTAAATTTTTAGAAGTATATGTGAGGCTGTGTATATGTACATCATATGCAGACCAAAAGAGGGATTTAGATTCTCCAGAATCTGACACCCTCTTCTGGAGTGTCTGAACAGCTACAGTGTACTTATATCTAATAATAAATAAATAAATAAATAAATAAATAAATAAATAAATAAATAAATAAATAAACATTTTTTTAAAAGTATAAGAAAGAAAGAAAGTCCAGGCAGGCCTCCATCCTTACCTCTGTCAGTCTGTCTGTCTGTCTGTCTGTCTGATCCCTTGGAACTGGAGATGGGCCACCATATAGTTGCTGTTAGTTGATCCCAGGTTCTCTGGAAGAAGAGACAATGCTGTTAACTGTTGAGCCCTTTCAGTGGCTCCACCTATCTTTAAATTTTTAGAAGTATATGTTAGGCTGTGTTTACGTACATCATATGCAGACCATAAGAGGGATTTAGATTCTCCAGAATCTGACACCCTCTTCAGGAGTGTCTGAAGACAACTACAGTGTACTTATATCTAATAAATACATAAATAAATAAATAAAAAATAAATAAACATTATTTTAAAAGGATAAGAAAGAAAGAAAAACCAGGCAGGCCTGCCCTCCTTATCTCTGTCTGTCTGTCTGTCTGTCTGATCCCCTGGAACTGGAGATGGGCCACCTTTTAGGTGCTGGTAGTTGATCCCAGGTTCTCTGGAAGAGGAGACAATGCTGTTAATTGTCGAGTCCTTTCAGTGGCCCCACCTATTTATAATTTTTAGAAGTATATGTGAGGCTGTGTTTATGTACATCATATTCAGACCATAAGAGGGCTTTAGATTCTCTAGAATCTGACACCCTCTTCTGGAGTGTCTGAAGACGGCTACAGTGTACTTATATCTAATAAATACATAAATAAATAAATAAATAAATAAATAAATAAATAAATAAATAAATAAACTTTTTTTAAAAAACGGATAAGAAAGAAAGAAAGACCAGGCAGGCCTGCCATCCTTATCACTGTCTGTCTGTCTGTCTGTCTGATCCCCTGGAACTGGAGATGGGCCACCTTTTAGGTGCTGGTAGTTGATCCCAGGTTCTCTGGAAGAGGAGACAATGCTGTTAATTGTTGAGTCCTTTCAGTGGCCCCACCTATTTATAATTTTTAGAAGTATATGTGAGGCTGTGTTTATGTACATCATATTCAGACCATAAGAGGGATTTAGATTCTCTAGAATCTGACACCCGCTTATGGAGTGTCTGAAGACAGCTACAGTGTACTTATATCTAATAAATACATAAATAAATAAATAAATAAATAAATAAATAAATAAATAAATAAACATATTTTAAAAAGTATAAGAAATAAAGAAAGACCAGGCAGGCCTGCCCTACTTATCTCTGTCTTTCTGTCTGTCTGTCTGTCTGATCCCCTGGAACTGGAGATGGGCCACCATAAGGTGCTGGTAGTTTATCCCAGGTTCTCTGAAAGAGGAGACAATGCTGTTAATTGTTGAGCCCTCTCAGTGGCCCCACCCATCTTTAAATTTTTAGAAGTATATGCGAGGCTGTGTTTATGTACATCATATGCAGACCATAAGAGGGGTTTAGATTCTCCAGAATCTGACACCCTCTTCTGGAGTGTCTGAAAGCAGCTACAGTTTACATATATCTAATAAATACATAAATAAATATATAAATAAACATTTTTTTAAAAAGGATAAGAAAGAAAGAAAGACCAGGCAGGCCTGCCATCCTTATCACTGTCTGTATGTCTGTCTGTCTGATCCCCTGCAACTGGAGATGGGCCACCATATAGTTGCTGGTAGTTGATCCCAGGTACTCTGGAAGAGGAGACAATGCTGTTAATTCTTGAGCTTTTAGAGTGGCCCCACCCTTCTTTAAATTTTTAGAAGTATATGTGAGGCTGTGTTTATGTACATCATATGCAGACCATAAGAGGGATTTAGATTCTCCAGAATCTGACACCCTCTTCTGGAGTGTCTGAACAGCTACAGTGTACTTATATCTAATGATAAATAAATAAATAAATAAATAAATAAATAAACATTTTTTTAAAAAAAGGATAAGAAAGAGAGAAAGACCAGGCAGGCCTGCCATCCTTATCACTGTCTGTCTTTCTGTCTGTCTGATCCCCTGGAACTGGAGATGGGCCACCTTTTAGGTGCTGGTAGTTGATCCCAGGTTCTCTGGAAGAGTAGACAATGCTGTTAATTGTTGAGTCCTTTCAGTGGCCCCACCTATTTATAATATTTAGAAGTATATGTGAGGCTGTGTTTATGTACATCATATTCAGACCATAATAGGGATTTAGATTCTCTAGAATCTGACACCCTCTTCGGGAGTGTCTGAAGACGGCTACAGTGTACTTATATCTAATAAATAAATAAATAAATAAATAAATAAATAAATAAATAAATAAACATTTTTTAAAAAGTATAAGAAATAAAGAAAGACCAGGCAGGCCTGCCATCCTTATCTCTGTCTCTCTGTCTGTCTGTCTGTCTGTCTGTCTGATCCACTGGAACTGGAGATGGCCCACCATAAGGTGCTGGTAGTTTATCCCAGGTTCTCTGAAAGAGGAGACAATGCTGTTAATTGTTGAGCATCTCATTGGCCCCACACATCTTTAAATTTTTAGAAGTATATGTGAGGCTGTGTTTATGTACATCATATGCAGACCATAAGAGGGATTTAGATTCTCCAGAATCTGACACCCTCTTCAGGAGTGGCTGAAGACAGCTACAGTGTACTTATATCTAATAAATACATAAATAAATATATAAATAAACATTTTTTTGAAAAGGATAAGAAAGAAAGAATGACCAGGCAGGCCTGCCATCCTTATCACTGTCTGTCTGTCTGTCTGTCTGATCCCCTGGAACTGGAGATGGGCCACCATTTAGGTGCTGGTAGTTGATCCCAGGTACTCTGGAAGAGGAGACAATGCTGTTAATTGTTGAGTCCTTTCAGTGGCCCCACCTATTTATAATTTTTAGAAGTATATGTGAGGCTGTGTTTATGTACATCATATTCAGACCATAAGAGGGATTTAGATTCTCTAGAATCTGACACCCGCTTATGGAGTGTCTGAAGACGGCTACAGTGTACTTATATCTAATAAATACATAAATAAATAAATAAATAAATAAATAAATAAATAAATAAATAAATAAACATATTTTAAAAAGTATAAGAAATAAAGATAGACCAGGCAGGCCTGCCATCCTTATCTCTGTCTTTCTGTCTGTCTGTCTGTCTGTCTGATCCCCTGGAACTGGAGATGGGCCACCATAAGGTGCTGGTAGTTTATCCCAGGTTCTCTGAAAGAGGAGACAATGCTGTTAATTGTTGAGCCCTCTCAGTGGCCCCACCCGTCTTTAAATTTTTAGAAGTATATGCGAGGCTGTGTTTATGTACATCATATGCAGACCATTAGAGGGGTTTAGATTCTCCAGAATCTGACACCCTCTTCTGGATTGTCTGAAAGCAGCTACAGTGTACATATATCTAATAAATACATAAATAAATATATAAATAAACATTTTTTTAAAAAGGATAAGAAAGAAAGAAAGACCAGGCAGGCCTGCCATCCATATCTCTGTCTCTCTGTCTGTCTGTCTGTCTGATCCTCTGGAACTGGAGATGGGCCACCATAAGGTGCTGGTAGTTTATCCCAGGTTCTCTGAAAGAGGAGACAATGCTGTTAATTGTTGAGCCCTCTCAGTGGCCCCACCCATCTTTAAATTTTTAGAAGTATATGCGAGGCTGTGTTTATGTACATCATATGCAGACCATAAGAGGGATTTAGATTCTCCAGAATCTGACACCCTCTTCTGGAGTGTCTGAAGACAGCTACAGTGTACATATATCTAATAAATACATAAATAAATATATAAATAAACATTTTTTAAAAAGGATAAGAAAGAAAGAAAGAAAGACCAGGCAGGCCTGCCATCCTAATCTCTGTCAGTCTGTCTGTCTGTCAGACTGTCTGATCCCTTGGAACTGGAGATGGGCCATCATATAGTTGCTGTTAGTTGATCCCATGTTCTCTGGAAGAGGAGACAATGCTATTAATTGTTGAGCCCTTTCAGTGGCCCCACCCTCCTTTAAATTTTTAGAAGTATATGTGAGACTGTGTTTATGTACATCATATGCAGACCATAAGAGGGATTTAGATTCTCCAGAATCTGACACCCTCTTCTGGAGTGTCTGAACAGCTACAGTGTACTTATATCTAATAATAAATAAATAAATAAATAAATAAATAAATAAACATTTTTTTAAAAAAAGGATAAGAAAGAAAGAAAGACCAGGCAGGCCTGCCATCCTTATCACTGTCTGTCTGTCTGTCTGTCTGATCCCCTGTAACTGGAGATGGGCCACCTTTTAGGTGCTGGTAGTTGATCCCAGGTTCTCTGGAAGAGGAGACAATGCTGTTAATTGTTGAGTCCTTTCAGTGGCCCCACCTATTTATAATTTTTAGAAGTATATGTGAGGCTGTGTTTATGTACATCATATTCAGACCATAAGAGGGATTTAGATTCTCTAGAATCTGACACCCGCTTATGGAGTATCTGAAGATGGCTACAGTGTACTTATACCTAATAAATACATAAATAAATAAATAAATAAATAAATAAATAAATAAACATATTTTAAAAAGTATAAGAAATAAAGAAAGACCAGGCAGGCCTGCCATCCTTATCTCTGTCTTTCTGTCTGTCTGTCTGTCTGTCTGATCCCCTGGAACTGGAGATGGGCCACCATAAGGTGCTGGTAGTTTATCCCAGGTTCTCTGAAAGAGGAGACAATGCTGTTAATTGTTGAGCCCTCTCAGTGGCCCCACCCATCTTTAAATTTTTAGAAGTATATGCGAGGCTGTGTTTATGTACATCATATGCAGACCATAAGAGGGGTTTAGATTCTCCAGAATCTGACACCCTCTTCTGGAGTGTCTGAAAGCAGCTACAGTGTACATATATCTAATAAATACATAAATAAATATATAAATAAACATTTTTTTAAAAAGGATAAGAAAGAAAGAAAGAAAGACCAGGCAGGCCTGCCATCCTTATCTCTGTCTTTCTGTCTGTCTGTCTGTCTGTCTGATCCCCTGGAACTGGAGATGGGCCACCATAAGGTGCTGGTAGTTTATCCCAGGTTCTCTGAAAGAGGAGACAATGCTGTTAATTGTTGAGCCCTCTCAGTGGCCCCACCCATCTTTAAATTTTTAGAAGTATATGCGAGGCTGTGTTTATGTACATCATATGCAGACCATAAGAGGGATTTAGATTCTCCAGAATCTGACACCCTCTTCTGGAGTGTCTGAACAGCCACAGTGTACTTATATCTAATAATAAATAAATAAATAAATAAATAAATAAATAAATAAATAAATAAAAATTTTTTAAAAAAAAGGATAAGAAAGAGAGAAAGACCAGGCAGGCCTGCCATCCTTATCACTGTCTGACTTTCTGTCTGTCTGATCCCCTGGAACTGGAGATGGGCCACGTTTTAGGTGCTGGTAGTTGATCCCAGGTTCTCTGGAAGAGTAGACAATGCTGTTAATTGTTGAGTCCTTTCAGTGGCCCCACCTATTTATAATATTTAGAAGTATATGTGAGGCTGTGTTTATGTACATCATATTCAGACCATAATAGGGATTTAGATTCTCTAGAATCTGACACCCTCTTCTGGAGTGTCTGAAGACGGCTACAGTGTACTTATATCTAATAAATAAATAAATAAATAAATAAATAAATAAATAAATAAATAAACATTTTTTAAAAAGTATAAGAAATAAAGAAAGACCAGGCAGGCCTGCCATCCTTATCTCTGTCTCTCTGTCTGTCTGTCTGTCTGTCTGATCCACTGGAACTGGAGATGGCCCACCATAAGGTGCTGGTAGTTTATCCCAGGTTCTCTGAAAGAGGAGACAATGCTGTTAATTGTTGAGCATCTCATTGGCCCCACACATCTTTAAATTTTTAGAAGTATATGTGAGGCTGTGTTTATGTACATCATATGCAGACCATAAGAGGGATTTAGATTCTCCAGAATCTGACACCCTCTTCAGGAGTGGCTGAAGACAGCTACAGTGTACTTATATCTAATAAATACATAAATAAATATATAAATAAACATTTTTTGAAAAGGATAAGAAAGAAAGAATGACCAGGCAGGCCTGCCATCCTTATCACTGTCTGTCTGTCTGTCTGTCTGATCCCCTGGAACTGGAGATGGGCCACCGTTTAGGTGCTGGTAGTTGATCCCAGGTACTCTGGAAGAGGAGACAATGCTGTTAATTGTTGAGTCCTTTCAGTGGCCCCACCTATTTATAATTTTTAGAAGTATATGTGAGGCTGTGTTTATGTACATCATATTCAGACCATAAGAGGGATTTAGATTCTCTAGAATCTGACACCCGCTTATGGAGTGTCTGAAGACGGCTACAGTGTACTTATATCTAATAAATACATAAATAAATAAATAAATAAATAAATAAATAAATAAATAAAAATATTTTAAAAAGTATAAGAAATAAAGATAGACCAGGCAGGCCTGCCATCCTTATCTCTGTCTTTCTGTCTGTCTGTCTGTCTGTCTGATCCCCTGGAACTGGAGATGGGCCACCATAAGGTGCTGGTAGTTTATCCCAGGTTCTCTGAAAGAGGAGACAATGCTGTTAATTGTTGAGCCCTCTCAGTGGCCCCACCCATCTTTAAATTTTTAGAAGTATATGCGAGGCTGTGTTTATGTACATCATATTCAGACCATTAAAGGGGTTTGGATTCTCCAGAATCTGACACCCTCTTCTGGATTGTCTGAAAGCAGCTACAGTGTACATATATCTAATAAATACATAAATAAATATATAAATAAACATTTTTTTTAAAAAGGATAAGAAAGAAAGAAAGACCAGGCAGGCCTGCCATCCTTATCACTGTCTGTTTGTCTGTCTGTCTGATCCCCTGGAACTGGAGATGGGCCACCATATAGTTGCTGGTAGTTGATCCCAGGTACTCTGGAAGAGGAGACAATGCTGTTAATTGTTGAGCATTTAGAGTGGCCCCACACTTCTTTAAATTTTTAGAAGTATATGTGAGGCTATGTTTATGTACATCATATGCAGACCATAAGAGGGATATAGATTCTCCAGAATCTGACACCCTCTTCTGGAGTGTCTGAACAGCTACAGTGTACTTATATCTAATAATAAATAAATAAATAAATAAATAAATAAACATTTTTTTTAAAAAAGGATAAGAAAGAGAGAAAGACCAGGCAGGCCTGCCATCCTTATCACTGTCTGTCTTTCTGTCTGTCTGATCCCCTGGAACTGGAGATGGGCCACCTTTTAAGTGCTGGTAGTTGATCCCAGGTTCTCTGGAAGAGGAGACAATGCTGTTAATTGTTGAGTCCTTTCAGTGGCCCCACCTATTTATAATTTTTAGAAGTATATGTGAGGCTGTGTTTATGTACATCATATTCAGACCATAAGAGGGATTTAGATTCTCCAGAATCTGACACCATCTTCTGGAGTGTCTGAAGACGGCTACAGTGTACTTATATCTAATAAATAAATAAATAAATAAATAAATAAATAAATAACCATTTTTTAAAAAGTATAAGAAATAAAGAAAGACCAGGCAGACCTGCCATCCTTATCTCTGTCTCTCTGTCTCTCTGTCTGTCTGTCTGATCCACTGGAACTGGAGATGGGCCACCATAAGGTACTGGTAGTTTATCCCAGGTTCTCTGAAAGAGGAGACAATGCTGTTACTTGTTGAGCCCTCTCAGTGGCCCCACACATCTTTAAATTTTTAGAAGTATATGTGAGGCTGTGTTTATGTACATCATATGCATACCATAAGAGGGATTTAGATTCTCCAGAATCTGACACCCTCTTCTGGAGTGTCTGAAGACAGCTACAGTGTACTTATATCTAATAAATACATAAATAAATATATAAATAAACATTTTTTAAAAAGGATAAGAAAGAAAGAAAGACCAGGCAGGCCTGCCATCCTTATCACTGTCTGTATGTCTGTCTGTCTGATCGTCTAGAACTGGAGATGGGCCACCATATAGTTGCTGGTAGTTGATCCCAGGCACTCTGGAAGAGGAGACAATGCTGTTAATTGTTGAGCTTTTAGAGTGGCCCCACCCTTCTTTAAATTTTTAGAAGTATATGTGAGGCTGTGTTTATGTACATAATTTGCAGTCCATAAGAGGGATTTAGATTCTCCAGAATATGACACCCTCTTCTGAAGTGTCTGAAGACAGGTACAATGTACTTATATCTAATAAATATATATATAAATAAATAAACATTTTTAAAATGTATAAGAAGAAAGAAAAACCAGGCAGGCCTGCAATCCTGGTCTGTCTGTCTGTATGTATGTCTGTCTGATCCCCTGGAACTGGAGATGGGCCACAATATAGTTGCTGGTAGTTGATCCCAGGTCCTCTGGAAGAGGAGACAATGCTGTTAATTGTTGAACTTTTTCAGTGGCCCCAACCATCTTTAAATTTTTAGAAGTATATGTGAGGCTGTGTTTATGTACATCATATGCAGACCATAAGAGGGATATAGATTCTCCAGAATCTGACACCCTCTTCTGGAGAGTCTGTAGACAGCTACAGTGTACTTATATCTAATAAATAAATAAATAAATAAATAAATAAATAAATAAATAAATTAATAAATTAATAAATAAATAAATAAATAAATAAATAAACATTTTTAAAAAAGATAAGAAAGAAAGATAAATCAGGCAGGCCTGCCATCCTTATCTCTTTCTGTCTGTCTGTCTGTCTGATGCCCTGCAACTTGAGATGGGCCACCACATAGTTGCTGGTAGTTGATCCCACGTTCTCTGGAAGAGGAGACAATGGTGTTAATTGTTGAGCCCTTTCAGTGGGCCCACCCATCTTTAAATTTTTAGAAGTATATGTGAGGCTGTGTTTATGTACATCATATGCAGACCATAAGAGGGATTTAGATTCTCCAGAAGATGACACCCTCTTCTACAGTGTCTGAAGACAGCTACAGTGTACTTATATCTAATAAATACATAAATAAATAAATAAATAAATAAATAAATAAACATTTTTTTAAAAGTATAAGAAATAAAGAAAGACCAGGCAGGCCTCCATCCTTACCTCTGTCAGTCTGTCTGTCTGTCTGTCTGTCTGATCCCTTGGAACTGGAGATGGGCCACCATATAGTTGCTGTTAGTTGATCCCAGGTTCTCTGGAAGAAGAGACAATGCTGTTAATTGTTGAGCCCTTTCAGTGGCTCCACCTATCTTTAAATTTTTAGAAGTATATGTTAGGCTGTGTTTATGTACATCATATGCAGACCATAAGAGGGATTTAGATTCTTTAGAATCTGACACCCTCTTCTGGATTGTCTAAAGACAACTACAGTGTACTTATATCTAATAAATAAATAAATAAATAAATAAATAAATAAATAAATAAATATTATTTTAAAAGGATAAGAAAGAAAGAAAAACCAGGCAGGCCTGCCCTTTTTATCTCTGTCTGTCTGTCTGTCTGATCCCCTGGAACTGGAGATGGGCCACCATATAGTTGCTGGTAGTTGATCCCAGGTTCTCTGGAAGAAGAGACAATGCTGTTAATTGTTGAGCCCTTTCAGTGGGCCCACCCATCTTAAATTTTTAGTAGTGTATGTGAATCTGTGTTTATGTCCAACATATGCAGACCATAAGAGGGATTTATATTCTCCAGAATCTGACACCCTCTTCTGGAGTGTCTGAAGACAGCTACGGTGTACTTATATCTAATAAGTACATAAATAAATAAATAAACATTTTTTAAAAAGGATAAGAAAGAAAGAAAAACCAGGGAGGCCTGCCACCCTTGTCTGTCTTTCTCTTTGTCTGCCTGATCCCCTGGAACTGGAGATGGGCCACCATATAGTTGCTCGTAGTTGATCCCAGGTTCTTTGGTAGAGGAGACAATGCTGTTAATTGTTGAGCCCTTTCAGTGGCCCCACACATCTTTAAATTTTTAGAAGTATATGTGAGGCTGTGTTTATGTACATCATATGCAGACCAAAAGAGGGATTTAGATTCTCCAGAATCTGACACCATCTCCAGGAGTGTCTGAAGACAGCTACAGTGTACTTATATATAATAAATACATAAATAAATAAATAAATAAATAAATAAATAAATAAATAAATAAACATTTATTAAAATTATAAGAAAGAACGAAAGACCAGGCAGGCCTCCATCCTAATCTCTGTCTGTCTGTCTGTCTGTCTGTCTGATACCCTGGAACTGGAAATGGGCCACCATATAGTTGCTGGTAGTTGATCCAAGGTTCTCTGGAAGAGGAGACAATGCTGTTAATTGTTGAGCCCTTTCAGTGGCCCCACCCATCTTTAAATTTTCAGAAGTATATGCGAGGCTGTGTTTATGTACCGAATATGCAGACCATAAGAGGGATTTATATTCTCCAGAATCTGACACCCTCTTCTGGAGTGTCTGAAGACAGCTACAGTGTACTTATATCTAATAAATTCATAAATAAACAAATAAACATTTTTAAAAAAGGATAATAAAGAAAGAGAGACCAGGCAGGCCTGCCATCCTTGTCTGTCTGTCTGTCTGTCTGTCTGATCCCCTGGAACTGGAGATGGGCCAACATATAATTGCTGGTAGTTGATCCCAGGTTCTCTGGAAGAGGAGTCAGTGCTGTTAATTGTTGAGCCCTTTCAGTGGCCCCACCCATCTTTAAATTTTTAGAAGTATATGTGGGGCTGTGTTCATGTACATCATATGCAGACCATAAGAGGGATATAGATTCTCCAGAATCTGACACCCTCTTCGGGAGTGTTTGAAGACAGCTACAGTGTACTTATATCTAATAAATACATACTTAAATTAATAAACATTTTTTTAAAAGGATAAGAAAGAAGGAAAGACAAGGTAGGCCTGCCATCCTTAACTCTATCTGTCTGTATGTCTGTCTGTCTGTCTGATCCCCTGGAACTGGAGATGGGCCACCATATAGTTGCTGGTAGTTGATCCCAGGTTCTCTATAAGAGGAGACAATGCTGTTAATTGTTGATCCCTTTCATTGGACCCACACAACTTTAAATTTTTAGATGTAAATGTGAGGCTGTGTGTATGTACATCATATGAAGACCATAAGAGGGATATAGATTCTCCAGAATCTTACACCCTCTTCTGGAGTGTCTGAAGACAGCTACATTGTATGTATATCTAATAAATACATAAATAAATAAATAAATAAATAAATAAATAAATAAATAAATAAATAAACAAACATTTTTTAAAAGGGATAAGAAAGAAAGAAAAACCAGGCAGGCCTGCCATCCTTGTCTGTCTTTCTCTCTGTCTGTCTGTCTTGCCTAGCCCCTTGAGTAGCCTAGCCTAGTCCCTTGCCTTGACTAGCCCAGCCCCTTGCCTAGCCTAGCCTAGCCCAGCCCTGCCTTGCCTAGCCCTGCCTATCCCTGTCTTTAACCAGGCTGGCCTCGAACTCAGAAACTGACTGCCTCTGCCTCCAGAGTGCTCTCATTAAGAGCTCGAGCCACCACTGACTGTTGGGTTTTCTAAGTCTTACATAGGTATGGTCTGTTTCTCAGCTGTGAAACCCTAATTAACACATGTAGTCTGTCCTAGGTCAGCCATAGCTACAGACTGAGGCCTTTTCTAAAACAAAACAAAAGAAAACAAAAAATAGAAATAATAAAATAAATAAATTAAGCAACCACATGATATCTTTTCTTTCTTTCAATGATACTCAGAGCTTGAAGCACTTCACCCATGAGACCTCAGCTCCGGACATTGAGGCTCTTTC
>NW_028227447.1:97092-104592 GCF_978045245.1 Mus caroli | reverse complement strand
TGTGTGGGGCCACTGAAAGTCACATAGAGAGAAGCGAGAGACACAGAGAGACAGAGAGAGACAAAGAAAGACAGAGAGAGACATAGAGAGACAGAGAGATACATTGAGAGAGACAGAGAGACAGAGAGAGACACAGAGAGAGACAGAGAGAGACACAGAGAGAGACACACAGAGAGACAGAGACAGACAGAGAGAGACAGAGAGAGACAGAGAGAGACAGATATAGAGACAGAGAGAGACAGAGAGAGACAGAGAGACAGAGAGAGAGACAGAGAGAGACAGAGAAAGACAGAGTGAGACAGAGAGACACAGAGAGAGACAGAGATACACAGAGTGAGAAAGAGAGAGAGACAGAGAGAGACAGAGAGAGAGACAGAGAGAGAGACAAAGAGAGACAGAGAGAGACAGAGTGAGACAGAGAGAGACAGAGAGAGAGACAGAGAGAGACAAAGAAAAACACAGAGAGACAGAGAGAGACAGAGAGAGACAGAGAGAGACAGAGAGAGACAGAGAGAGACCAAGAAAAACACAGGGAGAGACAGAGAGAGACAGAGAGATACAGAGAGAGTCAGAGAGACAGAGAGAGACAGAGTTAGAGACAGAGAGAGACAGAGAGAGAAACAGAGAGAGACAGAGACACACAGAGAGAGACACAGAGAGAGACAGAGATAGAGACAGAGAGAGACAGAGAGAGAGACACAGAGAGACAGAAAGATACAGAAGGACAGAGAGAGACAGAGAGACAGAGATAGAGACAGAGAAAGACAGAGAGAGACACAGAGAGAGACTGAGGAAGTCAGAGAGAGAGACACAGAGAGACATAGAAGAGACAAAGAAAGTCACAAGAGAGACAGAAAGTGTCAGACATAGAGACAAAGAAAGACAGAGGGAGATACTGAGAGAGAGAGACAGAGAGAGACAGAGAGAGAAACAGAGAGAGACAGAGACACACAGAGAGAGACACAGAGAGAGACAGAGAGAGAGACACAGAGAGACAGAGACAGACAGAGAGAGACAGAGAGAGACAGAGATAGAGACAGAGAGAGACAGAGAGAGATAGAGAGAGACACAAAGAGACAGAGAGAGACAGAGAGAGACAAAGAAAGACAGAGAGAGACAGAGAGAGACAGAGAGATACAGAGAGAGAGACAGAGAGAGACAGAAAGATACAGAAGGACAGAGAGAGACAGAGAGAGACAGAGAGACAGAGATAGAGACAGAGAAAGACAGAGAGAGACACAGAGAGAGACTGAGGGAGACAGAGAGAGAGACACAGAGAGACATAGAAGAGACAAAGAAAGTCACAAGAGAGACAGAAAGAGTCAGACATAGAGACAAAGAAAGACAGAGGGAGATACTGAGAGAGAGAGACAGAGAGAGACAGAGAGATACAGACAGAGAGACAAAGAGAGACAGAGAGAGACAGAGAGAAAGAGAGAGACAGAGAGAGTCAGAGAGAGACAGAGATAGAGACAGAGAGAGACAGAGAGAGGGACAGAGAGAGACAGAGACAGAGTGAGAAATACAGAGAGAGACAGAGTTAGAGAGAGAGACAGAGAGAGACAGAGAGAGAGACAGAGACAGAGACAGAGAGAGAGACAGAGAGAGAGACAGAGAGAGACAGAGTGAGACACAGAAAGAGAGAGACAGAGAGAGACAAAGAAAGACACAGAGAGAGACATAGAGAGACAGAGAGATACATTGAGAGAGACATAGAGAGACAGAGAGAGACAGAGATAGAGACAGAGAGAGACAGAGAGAGACACAGAGAGAGACAGAGAGACACAGAGAGACACAGAGAGAGACACAGAGAGACACAGAGAGAGACAGAGATAGACATAGACAGACAGAGACAGACAGAGAGAGACAGAGAGAGACAGAGATAGAGACAGAGAGAGACAGAGAGTGAGACAGAGAGAGACAGAGAGAGAGACACCGAAAGACAGAGAGAGACAGAGAGAGACAATGAAAGACACAGAGAGAGACTAAGAGAGACAGAGAGAGACAGAGAGAGACAGAGAGAGACAGAGAGAGACAAAAAAAGACACAGAGAGAGACAGAGAGAGATATAGATAGAGAAAAAGAAAGACAGAGAGAGACACAGAGAGAGAGACAGAGAGAGACAGAGAGATACAGAGAGAGAGACAAAGAGAGACAGAGAGAGAGACAGAGTGAGACAGAGAGAGAGAGAGAGACTGAGAGAGACAAAGAAAGACACAGAGAGAGACATAGAGAGACAGAGAGATACATTGAGAGAGACAGAGAGAGACAGAGATAGACAGAGAGAGACAGAGAGAGACAGAGAGACACAGAGAGACACAGAGAGACACAGAGAGAGACAGAGAGAGACACAGAGAGACACAGAGAGAGACACAGAGAGACACAGAGAAACACAGAGAGAGACAGAGAGAGAGAGACAGAGAGAGACAGAGACAGACAGAGACAGACAGAGACAGACAGTGAGAGACAGAGAGAGAGACAGAGAGAGACAGAGAGACAGAGAGAGAGACAGAGAGAGACAGAGAGAGACAGAGTGAGACAGAGAGAGACACAGAGTGAGACAGAGATACACAGAGTGAGAAAGAGAGAGAGACATAGAGAGAGACAGAGAGAGAGACAGAGAGAGAGACAGAGAGAGACAGAGAGAGACAGAGTGAGACAGAGAGAGAAACAGAGAGAGACAGAGAGAGACAGAGAGATACAGAGAGAGAGACAGAGAGAGACATAAAGAGTCAGAAGGACAGAGAGAGACAGAGAGAGACAGAGATAGAGACAGAGAAAGACAGAGAGAGACACAGAGAGAGACAGAGAAAGACAGAGAGAGACAGACAGTGAGACAGAGAGAGACAAAGAAAGACACAGAGAGAGACAGAGCGAGACAGAGATAGAGACAGAGAAAGAGAGAGACACAGAGAGAGAGACAGAGAGAGACAGAGAGATACAGAGAGAGAGACAGAGAGAGACAGAGAGAGACAGAGAGAAAGAGAGAGACAGAGAGAGTCAGAGAGAGACAGAGATAGAGACAGAGTGAGACAGAGACAGAGTGAGAAAGACAGAGAGAGACAGAGATAGAGAGAGAGACAGAGAAAGACACAGAGAGAGACAGAGAGAGACAGAGAGAGACAAAGAAAGACAGAGAGAGACAGAGAGATACATTGAGAGAGACAGAGAGACACAGAGAGACACAGAGAGACACACAGAGAGACACACAGAGAGACACACAGAGAGACAAAGACAGACAGAGAGAGACAGAGAGAGACAGAGAGAGACAGAGATAGAGACAGAGAGAGACAGAGAGAGACAGAGAGACAGAGAGAGAGACAGAGAGAGACAGAGAGAGACAAAGAAAGACACAGAGAGAGACATAGAGAGACAGAGAGATACATTAAGAGAGACATAGAGAGACATAGAGAGACAGAGAGAGACAGAGATAGAGACAGAGAGAGACAGAGAGAGACAGAGAGATAGACAGAGAGAGACAGAGAGGGACAATGAAAGACATAGAGAGAGACAGAGAGACACAGAGAGACACAGAGAGAGAGACAGAGAGAGACAGAAAGAGTCAGAAGGACAGAGAGAGACACAGAGAGAGACAGAGAAAGACAGAGAGTGAGACAGAGACAGACAGAGAGAGACAAAGGAAGACCCAGAGAAAGACAGAGAGAGACAGAGATAGAGACAGAGAAAGACAGAGAGAGACACAGAGAGAGACAGAGAGAGACAGAGAGAGACAGAGAGATAAAGAGAGAGAGACAGAGAGAGACAGAGAGAAAGAGAGAGACAGAGAGAGTCAGAGAGAGACAGAGATAGAGACAGAGAGAGACAGAGAGAGGGACAGAGAGAGACAGAGACAGAGTGAGAAAGACAGAGAGAGACAGAGATAGAGAGAGAGAGAGACAGAGGGAGACACAGAGAGAGACAGAAAGAGACAGAGAGAGACAAAGAAAGACACAGAGAGAGACATAGTGAGACAGAGAGATACATTGAGAGAGACAGAGAGAGACAGAGAGAGACAGAGACACAGAGAGAGACAGAGAGAGACAGAGAGAGAGACAGAGAGATACAGAGATAGAGACAGAAGGGACAGAGAGAGACAGAGAGAGACAGACAGAGTGACAGATGGAGACAGAGAGAGACAGAGACAGATAGAGTTAGACAGAGAGAGACAGAGAGAGACAGAGAGAGAGAGATAGAGAGAGAGACAGAGAGAGACAGAGAGGGACAGAGTGACAGAGAGAGACAGAGAGAGACAGAGACAGAGAAAGAGAGAGAGACAGAGAGAGTCAGATAGACAGAGAGAGACAGAGAGAGACAGTGAGAGACAGAGAGAGACAGAGTGACAGAGAGAGACAGAGAGAGACAGAGATAGAGACAGAGAGAGACAGAGAGAGGGAAAGAGAGAGACAGAGAGAGACAGAGAGAGACAGAGAGAGACAGAGAGAGAGACAGATAGAGACAGAGAAACAGAGAGAGACAGAGATAGAGAAAGAGAGAGACAAAGAGAGACATAGAGAGAGAGACAGAGAGAGACAGAGAGAGACAGAGCGAGACAAAGAAAGACACAGAGAAAGACAGAGATAGAGAGATACAGAGAGAGAGACAGAGAGTGACAGATAGACAGAGAGAGACAGAGAGAGACAGAGTGACAGAGAGAGACAGAGAGAGACAGAGATAGAGACAGAGAGAGACAGAGAGAGGGAAAGAGAGAGACAGAGAGAGAGAAGGAGAGAGACAGAGAGAGACAGAGAGAGAGACAGAGAGAGACAGAAAGAGTCAGAAGGACAGAGAGAGACAGAGATAGAGACAGAGAGAGACAGAGAGAGGGAAAGAGAGAGACAGAGAGAAAGAGAGAGACAGAGAGAGACAGAGAGAAAGAGAGACAGAGAGAGTCAGAGAGAGACAGAGACAGAGTGAGAAAGACAGAGAGAGACAGAGATAGAGAGAGAGACAGAGAGAGACACACAGAGAGACAGAGAGAGACAGAGAGAGACAAAGAAAGACACAGAGAGAGACATAGAGAGACAGAGAGATACATTGAGAGAGACAGAGAGAGACAGAGAGAGACAGAGAGAGAGATAGAGAGAGAGACACAGAGAGAATCAGAGAGAGACAGAGAGACAGAGAGAGACAAAGAAAGACACAGAGAGAGAGAGACAGAGACAGAGAGAGAGACAGAGAGAGACAGAGAGAGACAGATAGACAGAGAGAGACAGAGAGAGACAGAGAGAGACAGAGAGAGACAGAGTGACAGAGAGAGACAGAGAGAGAAAGAGATAGAGACAGAGAGAGGGAAAGAAAGAGACACACAGAGAGATAGAGACAGAGAGAAACAGAGAGAGACAGAGATAGAGAAAGAGAGAGACAGAGATAGACATAGAGAGAGAGACAAAGAGAGACAGAGAGAGACAAAGAAAGACACAGAGAGAGACAGAGAGATACAGAGAGAGAGAAAGAGAGAGACAGAGAGAGACATAAAGAGAGAGACAGAGAGAGACAGGGAGAGACAGAGAGATACAAAGAAAGACACAGAGAGAGACAGAGAGGGACAGAGAGAGACAGAGAGAGACAGAGTGACAGAGAGAGACAGAGAGAGACAGAGATAGAGACAGAGAGAGACAGAGAGAGGGAAAGAGAGAGACAGAGAGAGAGAGAGAGACAGAGAGAGACAGAGAGAGAGACAGATAGAGACAGAGAGAAATAGAGAGAGACAGAGATAGAGAAAGAGAGAGACAGAGAGAGACATAGAGAGAGAGACAGAGAGAGACTTTCCACTTTTTCAGGTTTTCTTGCCATATTCCGGTTCCTTCAGTGTGAGTTTTTAATTTTCTAATTCTTTCAGGGTTTTTTGCCATATTCTGGGTCCTACAGCGTGTATTTTTAATTTTCCAAGTTTTTCAGGGTTACTCAGCATATTTTGGGTCCTACAGTGTGATTTTTTTCATTTTCCACCTTTTTCAGGTTTTCTTGCCAATTTCGGGGTACTTCAGTGTGAGTTTTTAATATTCCACTTTTTACAGGGTTAATCGCCATATTCTGCGTCCTACAGTGTGATTTTTAAATGTTCCACGATTCTCAGGGTTTCTCGCCATATTCAGGTCCTACAGTTTGAATTTTTAATTTTAAACGTTTTTAAGTTTTTTTCGTCATGTTCTGGGTCCTACAGTTTGATATTCTCATTATCCAACTTTTTCAGATTTTCTCAGCATATTCTGGGTCCTACATTGTGAATTTTTAATTTTCCACGTTTTTCAAGGTTTCTTGCCATATTCTGGTCCTATAGTGTGATTTTCTCATTTTCCTCCTTTTTCAGTGTTTCTCGCCATATTCTGGGTCCTACAGTGTGAATATTTAATTTTCCATGTTTTTCATGTTTTCTCGCCATATTCTGGGTCCTTCAGTTTTTGTTTTTAATTTTCCTCGTTTTTCAGGTTTTCTCACCATATTCCCGGACCTTCAGTGTGAATTTTTAATTTTCCATGTTTTTCAGGTTTTTTCGTCATATTCTGGGTCCTAGAGTGTGATTTTCTCATTTCCACGTTTTTTAGGATTTCTCCCCATATTCGGGGTCCTTCAGTGTGAGTTTTTGATTTCCTACTTTTTCAGGGTTTCTCAATATATTCTGGTTCCTACAGCGTGTATTTTATTTTTCCAAGTTTTTCAAGGGTTTCTAGGCATATTCTGGGTCCTACAGTGTGAACATTTAATTTTCCATGATTATCAGGGTTTCTCAGCATATTCTGGGTCCTGCAGTGTGATTTTCTCATTTTTCACCTTTTTCAAGTTTTTTCGCTATTCTGGGTTCTACATGTGATTTTCTCATTTTCCACCTTTTTCAGGTTTTCTCGCTATATTCCGGGTCCTTCAGTGTGAATTTTTAATTTTCCACGTTTTTCAGGGTTTCTCGGCATATTCTGTTTCCTGCAGTGTGATTTTCTCATTTTCCAAGTTTTTCAGGTTTTTTCACAATTCTGGGTCTTACAGTGTGATTTTCTCGTTTTTCACCTTTTGCAGGGTTTCTTGCCATATTCTGGGTCCAACAGAGTGTATTTTTAATTTTCCACGTTTTTCCGGTTTCTCACCATATTCTGGGTCCAACAGCGCGTATTTTTAATTTTCCACGTTTTTCAGGGTTTCTCAGCATATTCTGGGTCCTAAAGTGTGATTTTCTCATTTTCGAAGTTTTTCAAGTTTTTTCGCAATTCTGGGTCCTACAGTCATTTATTCTCATTTTCCACCTTTTTCAGGTTTTCTCGCCATATTCGGGGTCTTTCAGTGTGAATTTTTAGTTTTTTACTTTTTTCAGGTTTTCTTGCCATATTCTGGGTCATTCAGTGTGAGTTTTTAATTTTCCACGTTTTTCAGGTTTTTTCGTCATATTCTGGGTACTACAGAGTGATTTTTCTCATTTTCTCGTTTTTCAGGTTTTCTTGCCATATTCCAGGTCCTTCAGGGTGAATTTTTAATTTTTCACGTTTTTCAGTATTTCTCGCCATATTCTGG
>NW_028227447.1:0-96992 GCF_978045245.1 Mus caroli | reverse complement strand
ATGCCGAGAAACCCTGAAAAACGTGGAAAATTAAAAATACGCGCTGTTGGACCCAGAATATGGTGAGAAACCGGAAAAACGTGGAAAATTAAAAATACACTCTGTTGGACCCAGAATATGGCAAGAAACCCTGCAAAAGGTGAAAAACGAGAAAATCACACTGTAAGAACCCAGAATTACGAAAAAACCTGAAAAACTTGGAAAATGAGAAAATCACACTGCAGGAAACAGAATATGCCGAGAAACCCTGAAAAACGTGGAAAATTAAAAATTCACACTGAAGGACCCGGAATATAGCGAGAAAACCTGAAAAAGGTGGAAAATGAGAAAATCACATGTAGAACCCAGAATAGCGAAAAAACTTGAAAAAGGTGAAAAATGAGAAAATCACACTGCAGGACCCAGATATGCTGAGAAACCCTGATAATCATGGAAAATTAAATGTTCACACTGTAGGACCCAGAATATGCCTAGAAACCCTTGAAAAACTTGGAAAAATAAAATACACGCTGTAGGAACCAGAATATATTGAGAAACCCTGAAAAAGTAGGAAATCAAAAACTCACACTGAAGGACCCCGAATATGGGGAGAAATCCTAAAAAACGTGGAAATGAGAAAATCACACTCTAGGACCCAGAATATGACGAAAAAACCTGAAAAACATAGGAAAATTAAAAATTCACACTGAAGGTCCGGGAATATGGTGAGAAAACCTGAAAAATGACGGAAAATTAAAAACAAAAACTGAAGGACCCAGAATATGGCGAGAAAACATGAAAAACATGGAAAATTAAATATTCACACTGTAGGACCCAGGAATATGGCGAGAAACACTGAAAAAAGGAGGAAAATGAGAAAATCACACTATAGGACCAGAATATGCAAGAAACCTGAAAAACGGGAAAATTAAAAAATTCACAATGTAGGACCCAGAATATGCTGAGAAAATTTGAAAAAGTTGGATAATGAGAATATCAAACTGTAGGACCCAGAACATGACGAAAAAAACTTAAAAACGTTTAAAATTAAAAAATCAAACTGTAGGACCTGAATATGGCGAGAAACCCTGAGAATCGTGAAAATTTAAAAATCACACTGTAGGACGCAGAATATGGCGATTAACCCTGTAAAAAGTGATATGGCGATTAACCCTGTAAAAAGTGGAATATTAAAAACTCACACTGAAGTACCCCGAAATTGGCAAGAAAACCTGAAAAAGGTGGAAAATGAAAAAAATCACACTGTAGGACCCAAAATATGCTGAGTAACCCTGAAAAACTTGGAAAATTAAAAATACACGCTGTAGGACCCAGAATATGGCAAAAAACCCTGAAAGAATTAGAAAATTAAAAACTCACACTGAAGGAACCGGAATATGGCAAGAAAACCTGAAAAAGTGGAAAATGAGAAAATCACACTGCAGGACCCAGAATATGCCGAGAAATGCTGAAAAACGTGAAAATTAAAAATTGACACTGTTGGACACAGAATATGGCAAGAATCATGAAAAAAGTGGAAAATTAAAAATTCACACTGTATATGGCGAGAAACTTAGAAAACGTGGAAAATTAAAAATTCACACTGAAGGACCCCTAATATGGCGAGAAACCAAAAAAACAAGGAAAATTCAAAACTCACACTGTAGGACCCAGAATATAGCGAGAAATCATGAAAAAGATGGAAAATGAGAATAATCACACTATAGAACCCAGATTTGGAAAAAAAAAATTGAAAAACGTCGAAAATGGGAAAATCACACTGTAGGACCCAGAATATGCCGAGAAACCCTGAAAACGTGGAAAATTAAAAATATACGCTGGGGGAACCAGATTATGGCGAGAAACCATGAAAAAATTGGACAATGAAAATTCTCACTGTATTACCCAGAATATGGCAATCAACCCTGAAAAAAGTAGATAACTATAAACTCACACTGATGGACCCGGAATATGGCTAGAAAACCTGAAAAAGGTGGAAAATGAGAAAATCACACTGCAGGACCCAGAATATGCTGAGAATCCCTGAAAATCGTGGAAAATTAAAAATTCACACTGAAGGACCCGGAATTTGGCGAGAAAACCTGAAAAACGAGGAAAATTAAAAACTCAAACTGAAGGACCCAGAATATGCTGAGAAAACCTGAAAAACGTGAAAATTAAAAATTCACACTGTCGGACACAGAATATTTCGAGAAAACATGAAAAAAAGAGGAAAATTAAAATTCACAATGTATTACCCAAAATATGGGGAGAAATACTGAAAAACGTGGAAAATTAAAAATTCACACTGCAGGACCTGGAATATGGCAAGAAATCCTGAAAAACTTGGAAATGAGAAAATCACACTGTAGGACCCAGAATATGATGAAAAAACCTGAAAAACGTGGAAAATTAAAAATTCACACTGAAGAACTCTGAATATGGCGAGAAAACCTGAAAAAACGAGGAAAATTAAAAACTCACACTGTAGGACCCAGAATATGCCAAGAAACACGGAAAAAAGTGAAAATTAAAAATTCACATTGTTGGACACAATATGGCGAGAAACCAATAAAAAAGTGTGAAATTAAAAATTCACACTGTATTTCCCAGAATATGTCGAGAAATACTGAAAAACGTGTTAAATTAAAAATTCACACTGAAAGACCTGAAAAACGTGGAAATGAGAAGATCACACTTTAGGACTCAGAATATGATTTAAAAAACTGAGAAACGTGGAAAATAAAAAATACACGCTGTAGGACACAGAATATGTCGAGAAACCCTGAAAAATTATAAAATTAAAATCTCACACTGAAGGACCCCCAAATATGGCTAGAAAGGCTGTAAAAAGTTGGAAAATGAGAAAATCACACTGTAGGACCCAGAATTACGAAAAAATTTATAAAACGTGGAAAATGAGAAAATCACACTGCAGGACCTAGAATATGCTGAGTAACCCTGAAAAACATGAAAATTAAAAATTCACACTGTCGGACACAGAATATGGCGAGAAACCATGAAAAAAGTGGAAAATTAAAAATTCACACTGTATTACCCAGAATATGGCGAGAAATACTGAAAAACGTGGAAAATTAAAAATTCACCCTGAAGGACCTGGAATATGGCAAGAAAACCTGAAAAACGAGGAAAATGAGAAAAAACACTCTGTAGTACCCAGAATATGACAAAAAAACCTGAAAAACGTGGAAAATTAAAAACTCACACTGAATGACCCAGAATATGGCAAGAAAACCTGAAAAAAGTAAAAAACTAAAAATTCACACTGAAAGACCCCGAATATGGCGAGAAAACCTGAAAAAGGTGGAAAATGAGAATAAATGACTGTAGGACCCAGAATTGCGAAAAAACTTGAAAAACTTCGAAAATGAGAAAATCACACTTTAGGACCCAGAATATGCCGAGAAACCCTGAAAAACGTGGAAAATTAAAAATACGCGCTGTTGGACCCAGAATATGGTGAGAAACCGGAAAAACGTGGAAAATTAAAAATACACTCTGTTGGACCCAGAATATGGCAAGAAACCCTGCAAAAGGTGAAAAACGAGAAAATCACACTGTAAGACCCAGAATTACGAAAAAACCTGAAAAACTTGGAAAATGAGAAAATCACACTGCAGGAAACAGAATATGCCGAGAAACCCTGAAAAACGTGGAAAATTAAAAATTCACACTGAAGGACCCGGAATATAGCGAGAAAACCTGAAAAAGGTGGAAAATGAGAAAATCACATGTAGAACCCAGAATAGCGAAAAAACTTGAAAAAGGTGAAAAATGAGAAAATCACACTGCCGGACCCAGAATATGCTGAGAAACCCTGATAATCATGGAAAATTAAATGTTCACACTGTAGGACCCAGAATATGCCTAGAAACCCTTGAAAAACTTGGAAAAATAAAATACACGCTGTAGGAACCAGAATATATTGAGAAACCCTGAAAAAGTAGGAAATCAAAAACTCACACTGAAGGACCCCGAATATGGGGAGAAATCCTAAAAAACGTGGAAATGAGAAAATCACACTCTAGGACCCAGAATATGACGAAAAAACCTGAAAAACATGGAAAATTAAAAATTCACACTGAAGGTCCGGGAATATGGTGAGAAAACCTGAAAAACGAGGAAAATTAAAAACACAAACTGAAGGACCCAGAATATGGCGAGAAAACATGAAAAACATGGAAAATTAAATATTCACACTGTAGGACCCAGAATATGGCGAGAAACACTGAAAAAGGAGGAAAATGAGAAAATCACACTATAGGACCAGAATATGGCAAGAAACCTTGAAAAACGTGGAAAATTAAAAATTCACAATGTAGGACCCAGAATATGCTGAGAAAATCTGAAAAAGTTGGATAATGAGAATATCAAACTGTAGGACCCAGAACATGACGAAAAAAACTTAAAAACGTTTAAAATTAAAAATTCAAACTGTAGGACCTGAATATGGCGAGAAACCCTGAGAATCGTGGAACATTTAAAAATCACACTGTAGGACGCAGAATATGGCGATTAACCCTGTAAAAAGTGGAATATTAAAAACTCACACTGAAGTACCCCGAAATTGGCAAGAAAACCTGAAAAAGGTGGAAAATGAAAAAAATCACACTGTAGGACCCAAAATATGCTGAGTAACCCTGAAAAACTTGGAAAATTAAAAATACACGCTGTAGGACCCAGAATATGGCAAAAAACCCTGAAAGAATTAGAAAATTAAAAACTCACACTGAAGGAACCGGAATATGGCAAGAAAACCTGAAAAAGTGGAAAGTCTCTCTCTGTCTCTCTCTCTATGTCTCTCTCTGTCTCTCTCTTTCTCTATCTCTGTCTCTCTCTATTTCTCTCTGTCTCTATCTGTCTCTCTCTCTGTCTCTCTCTGTCTCTCTCTCTCTCTCTGTCTCTCTCTTTCCCTCTCTCTGTCTCTCTCTGTCTCTATCTCTGTCTCTCTCTGTCTCTCTCTGTCACTCTGTCTCTCTCTGTCTCTCTCTGTCCCTCTCTGTCTCTCTCTGTGTCTTTCTTTGTATCTCTCTGTCTCTCCCTGTCTCTCTCTGTCTCTCTCTTTATGTCTCTCTCTGTCTCTCTCTTTCTCTCTCTCTGTATCTCTCTGTCTCTCTCTGTGTCTTTCTTTGTCTCTCTCTGTCTCTCTTTGTCTCTCTCTCTATGTCTATCTCTGTCTCTCTCTTTCTCTATCTCTGTCTCTCTCTGTTTCTCTCTGTCTCTATCTCTCTGTGTGTCTCTTTCTTTCCCTCTCTCTGTCTCTATCTCTTTCTCTCTCTGTCTCTCTCTGTCACTCTGTCTCTCTCTGTCTCTCTCTGTCTCTCTCTGTCTCTCTCTGTCTATCTGTCTCTCTCTGTCTCTCTCTGTCTCTCTCTCTGTCTCTGTCTCTCTCTCTCTCTGTGTCTTTCTTTGTCTCTCTCTGTCTCTCTGTCTCTCTCTGATTCTCTCTGTGTCTCTCTCTCTATCTCTCTCTCTGTCTCTCTCTGTCTCTCTCTGTCTCTCTCAATGTATCTCTCTGTCTCTCTATGTCTCTCTCTGTGTCTTTCTTTGTCTCTCTCTGTCTCTCTCTGTCTCTCTGTGTGTCTCTCTCTGTCTCTCTCTCTATCTCTGTCTCTCTCTGTCTTTCTCACTCTGTCTCTGTCTCTCTCTGACTCTCTCTGTCTCTCTTTCTCTCTGTCTCTCTCTGTCTCTCTCTTTCTCTCTGTCTCTCTCTTTCCCTCTCTCTGTCTCTCTCTGTCTCTATCTCTGTCTCTCTCTGTCTCTCTCTGTCACTCTGTCTCTCTCTGTCTCTCTCTGTCTATCTGTCACTCTCTGTCTCTCTCTCTGTATCTCTCTATCTCTGTCTTTCTCTGTGTCTTTCTTTGTCTCGCTCTGTCTCTCTCTGTCTCTCTCTGTCTCTCTCTCTATGTCTCTCTTTGTCTCTCTCTTTCTCTATCTCTGTCTCTCTCTGTTTCTCTGTCTCTATCTGTCTCTCTCTCTGTCTCTCTCTGTCTCTCTCTGTCTCTCTCTGTCTCTCTCTTTCCCTCTCTCTGTCTCTCTCTGTCTCTATCTCTGTCTCTCTCTGTCTCTCTCTGTCACTCTGTCTCTCTCTGTCTCTCACTGTCTCTCTCTGTCTCTCTCTGTCTATCTGACTCTCTCTGTCTCTCTCTCTTTCTCTGTCTCTGTCTCTCTCTGTCTCTCTCTGTCACTCTGTCCCTCTCTGTCTCTCTCTGTTTCTCTCTCTATCTCTCTCTCTCTGTCTCTCTCTGTCTCTCTCTGTCTAACTCTATCTGTCTCTGTCTCTCTCTGTCTCCATCTGTCACTCTGTCTGTCTCTCTCTGTCTCTCTCTGTCCCTTCTGTCTCTATCTCTGTATCTCTCTGTCTCTCTCTCTGTCTCTCTCTGTCTCTCTCTGTGTCTCTGTCTCTCTCTGTCTCTCTCTGTCTCTCTCAATGTATCTCTCTGTCTCACTATGTCTCTCTCTGTGTCTTTCTTTGTCTCTCTCTGTCTCTTTCTGTCTCTCTCTGTGTCTCTCTCTGTCTCTCTCTCTCTATCTCTGTCTCTCTCTGTCTTTCTCACTCTGTCTCTGTCTCTCTCTGTCCCTCTCTCTGTCTCTCTCTGTCTCTATCTCTGTCTCTCTCTGACTCTCTCTGTCTCTCTCTTTCTCTCTGTCTCTCTCTGTCTCTCTCTCTTTATCTCTCTGTCTCTCTCTGTCTCTCTCTGTCTCTCTCTGTGTCTCTCTCTGTCTTTCTCTGTCTCTATCTCTGTCTCTCTCTGTCTTTCTCTGGGTCTTCCTTTGTCTCTCTCTGTCTGTCTCTGTCTCACTCTCTGTCTTTCTCTGTCTCTCTCTGTGTCTCTCTCTGTCCTTCTGACTCTTTCTGTCTCTCTCTGTCTCTCTCTCTGTGTCTCTCTGTGTCTCTCTGTCTCTCTCTATGTCTTTCATTGTCCCTCTCTGTCTCTCTCTGTCTATCTCTCTGTCTCTCTCTGTCTCTCTCTGTCTCTATCTCTGTCTCTCTCTGTCTCTCTATGTCTCTCTATGTCTCTCTTAATGTATCTCTCTGTCTCTCTATGTCTCTCTCTGTGTCTTTCTTTGTCTCTCTCTGTCTCTCTCTGTCTCTCTCTCTGTCTCTCTGTCTCTCTCTGTCTCTCTCTGTCTCTATCTCTGTCTCTCTCTGTCTCTCTCTGTCTCTCTCTGTCTGTCTTTGTCTCTCTGTGTGTCTCTCTGTGTGTCTCTCTGTGTCTCTCTCTGTGTCTCTCTGTGTCTCTCTGTCTCTCTCAATGTATCTCTCTGTCTCTCTCTGTCTTTCTTTGTCTCTCTCTGTCTCTCTCTGTCTCTCTCTGTGTCTTTCTCTGTCTCTCTCTCTATCTCTGTCTCTCTCTGTCTTTCTCACTCTGTCTCTGTCTCACTCTGTCTCTATCTCTGTCTCTCTCTGACTCTCTCTGTCTCTCTCTTTCTCTCTGTCTCTCTCTGTCTCTCTCTGTCTCTCTCTCTGTATCTCTCTGTCTCTCTCTGTCTCTCTCTCTGTGTCTCTCTCTTTCTCTGTCTCTATCTCTGTCTCGCTCTGTCTCTCTCTGTGTCTTTCTTTGTCTCTCTCTGTCTCACTGTCTGTCTCTCTCTGTCTTTCTCTGTCTCTCTCTGTGTCTCTCTCTGTCTTTCTCTGTCTCTATCTCTGTCTCTCTCTGTCTCTCTCTGTCCTTCTGACTCTTTATGTCTCTCTCTGTCTCTCTCTCTGTATCTCTCTGTCTCTCTCTGTCTCTCTCTGTTTCTCTCTCTGTCTCACTCTGTCTCTCTCTGTCTCTCTCTGTCTCTCTCTCTGTCTCTCTCTCTGTCTCTCTCTATGTCTCTCTCTCTTTCTCACTCTGTGTATCTCTGTCTCACTCTGTGTCTCTCTCTGTCTCACTCTGTCTCTCTCTGTCTCTCTCTGTCTCTCTCTCTGTCTCTCTGTCTCTCTCTGTCTCTCTCTCTGTCTCTCACTGTCTGTCTCTGTCTGTCTCTGTCTGTCTCTGTCTCTCTCTGTCTCTCTCTCTGTCTCTCTCTGTGTTTCTCTGTGTCTCTCTGTGTCTCTCTCTGTGTCTCTCTGTGTCTCTCTCTGTCTCTCTCTGTGTCTCTCTGTGTCTCTCTGTGTCTCTCTGTCTCTCTCTGTCTATCTCTGTCTCTCTCTGTCTCTCTCAATGTATCTCTCTGTCTCTCTATGTCTCTCTCTGTGTCTTTCTTTGTCTCTGTCAGTCTCTCTCTCTCTCTCTGTCTCACTCTGTCTCTCTCTCTGTCTCTCTTTGTCTCTCTCTCTGTATCTCTCTGTCTCTCTCTGTCTCTCTCTGTCTCTCTCTCTGTGTCTCTCTCTGTCTTTTTTTTTCTCTATCTATATCTCTCTCTGTCTCTCTCTGTGTCTTTTTTTTTGTCTCTCTCTGTCTCTCTCTGTCTCTCTCTGTCTCTCTCTGTCTCTCTTAGTCTCTCTCTGTGTCTTTCATTGTCTTTCTCTGTCTCTCTCTGTCTTTCGGTGTCTCTCTCTCTGTCTCTCTCTGTCTCACTCTCTGTCTCTCTCTGTCTCTATCTCTGTCTCTCTCTGTCTCTCTCTGTCTGTCTCTGTCTGTCTATGTCTATCTCTGTCTCTCTCTGTGTCTCTCTGTGTCTCTCTCTGTGTCTCTCTGTGTCTCTCTGTCTCTCTCTCTGTGTCTCTCTCTGTCTCTCTCTGTCTCTATCTCTGTCTCTCTCTGTCTCTCTATGTCTCTCTCAATGTATCTCTCTGTCTCTCTATGTCTCTCTCTGTGTCTTTCTTTGTCTCTCTCTGTCTCTCTCTTTCTGTGTCTCACTCTGTCTCTCTCTGTCTCTCTCTCTGTCTCTCTCTCTGTCTCTGTCTCTCTCTCTGTCTCTCTCTGTCTCTCTCTCTAACTCTGTCTCTCTCTGTCTCTCTGACTCTCTCTGTATCTCTCTGTCTCTCTCTGTCTCTCCCTGTGTTTTTCTTGGTCTCTCTCTGTCTCTCTCTGTCTCTCTCTGTCTCTCTCTGTCTCTCTGTGTTTTTCTTTGTCTCTCTCTGTCTCTCTCTCTGTCTCTCTCTGTCTCACTCTGTCTCTCTCTGTCTCTCTTTGTCTCTCTCTCTGTCTCTCTCTCTGTCTCTCTCTGTCTCTCTCTCTTTCTCACTCTGTGTATCTCTGTCTCTCTCTGTGTCTCTCTGTCTCACTCTGTCTTTCTCTGTCTCTCTCTGTCTCTCTCTCTGTCTCTCTGTCTCTCTCTGTCTCTCTCTGTCTCTATATCTGTCTCTCTCTGTCTCTCTCTGTCTCTCTCTGTCTGTCTCTGTCTCTCTGTGTGTCTCTCTCTGTGTCTCTCTCTGTCTCTCTCTGTGTCTCTCTCTGTCTCTCTGTCTCTCTCAATGTATCTCTCTGTCTCTCTATGTCTCTCTCTGTCTTGCTTTGTCTCTCACTGTCTCTCTGTGTCTCTCGCTTCTCTCTATGTGACTTTCAGTGGCCCCACACAGCCTCACATATACTTCTAAAAATTTAAAGAAGGGTGTGGCCACTCTAAAAGCTCAACAATTAACAGCATTGTCTCCTCTTCCAGAGTACCTGGGATCAACTACCAGCAACTATATGGTGGCCC
Organism: Mus caroli; assembly: GCF_978045245.1. Lineage (NCBI taxonomy): Eukaryota > Metazoa > Chordata > Mammalia > Rodentia > Muridae > Mus > Mus caroli. The sequence continues at coordinate 87,419 of NW_028227447.1, read as the reverse complement.
ATCTCCAGTTCCAGGGGATCAGACAGACAGACATACAGACAGTGATAAAAATGGCAGGCCTGCCTGGTCTTTCTTTCTTTCTTATCCTTTTTAAAAAATGTTTATTTATATATTTATTTATGTATTTATTAGATATAAGTACACTGTAGCTGTCTTCAGACACTCCAGAAGAGGGTGTCAGATTCTGGAGAATCTAAATCCCTCTTATGGTCTGCATATGATGTACATAAACACAGCCTCACATATACTTCTAAAAATTTAAAGATGTGTGGGGCCATTGAGAGGGCTCAACAATTAACAGCATTGTCTCCTCTTTCAGAGAACCTGAGATAAACTACCAGCACCTTATGGTGGCCCATCTCCAGTTCCAGTGGATCAGACAGACAGACAGACAGAGAGACAGAGATAAGGATGGCAGGCCTGCCTGGTCTTTCTTTATTTCTTATACTTTTTAAAAAATGTTTATTTATTTATTTATTTATTTATTTATTTATTTATTTATTTATGTATTAGATATAAGTACACTGTAGCCGTCTTCAGACACTCCAGAAGAGGGTGACAGATTCTAGAGTATCTAAATCCCTCTTATGGTCTGAATATGATGTACATAAACACAGCATCACATATACTTCTAAAAATTAAAAATGGGTGGGGCCACTGAAAGGGCTCAACAATTAACAGCATTGTCTCCTCTTACAGAGAACCTGGGATCAACTACCAGCAACTATATGGTGGCCCATCTCCAGTTCCAGTGGATCAGACAGACAGACAGACAGACAGACAGAGATAAGGATGGCAGGCCTGCCTGGTCTTACTTTCTTTCTTATCCTTTTTAAAAAATGTTTATTTATTTATTTATTTATTTATTTATTTATTTATTTATGTATTTATTAGATATAAGTACACTGTAGCTGTCTTCAGACACTCCAGAAGAGGGTGTCAGATTCTGGAGAATCTAAATCCCTCTTATGGTCTGCATATGATGTACATAAACACAGCCTCACATATACTTCTAAATATTTAAAGATGGGTAGGGCCACTGATAGGGCTCAACAATTAACAGCATTGTCTCCTCTTTCAGAGAACCTGGGATCAACTACCAGCAACTTTATGGTAGCCCATCTCCAGTTCCAGGGGATCAGACAGACAGACAGACAGACAGAGATAAGGATGGCAGGCCTGCCTGGTCTTACTTTCTATCTTATCCTTTTTAAAAAATGTTTATTTATTTATTTATTTACTTATGAATTTATTATATATAAGTACACTGTAGCTGTCTTCAGTCACTCCAGTAGAGGGTGTCAGATTCTGGAGAATCTAAATCCTCTTATAATCTGAATATGATGTACATAAACACAGCCTCATTTATACTTCTAAATATTTAAAGAAGTGTGGGGCCACTGAAAGGGCTCAACAATTAACAGCATTGTCTCCTCTTCCAGAGTACCTGGGATCAACTACCAGCAACTATATGGTGGCCCATCTCCAGTTCCAGGGGATCAGACAGACAGACATACAGACAGTGATAAGGATGGCAGGCCTGCCTGGTCTTTCTTTCTTTCTTATCCTTTTTAAAAAAATGTTTATTTATATATTTATTTATGTATTTATTAGATATAAGTACACTGTAGCTGTCTTCAGACACTCCAGAAGAGGGTGTCAGATTCTGGAGAATCTAAATCCCTCTTATGGTCTGCATATGATGTACATAAACACAGCCTCACATATACTTCTAAAAATTTAAAGATGTGTGGGGCCACTGAGAGGGCTCAACAATTAACAGCATTGTCTCCTCTTTCAGAGAACCTGGGATAAACTACCAGCACCTTATGGTGGCCCATCTCCAGTTCCAGTGGATCATACAGACAGACAGACAGAGAGACAGAGATAAGGATGGCAGGCCTGACTGGTCTTTCTTTATTTCTTATACTTTTAAAAAAATGTTTATTTATTTATTTATTTATTTATTTATTTATTAGATATAAGTACACTGTAGCCGTCTTCAGACACTCCAGAAGATGGTGTCAGATTCTGGAGAATCTAAATCCCTCTTATGGTCTGAATATGATGTACATAAACACAGCCTCACATATACTTCCAAAAATTTAAAATGGGTGGGGCCACTGAACCACTGAAAGGCTCAACAATTAACAGCATTGTCTCCTCTTCCAGAGAACCTGGGATCAACTACCAGCACCTACAATGTGGCCCATCTCCAGTTCCAGGGGATCAGACAGACAGACAGACCGACAGAGATAAAGATGGCAGGCCTGCCTGGTCTTTCTTTCTTTCTTATCCTTTTTAAAAAATATTTATTTATTTATTTATTTATTTATTTATTTATTTATTTATTTATGTATTTCTTAGATATAAGTACACTGTAGCTTTCTTTAGACACTCCAGAGGAGGGTGTCAGATTCTGGAGAATGTAAATCCCTCTTATGGTCTGCATATGATGTACATAAACACAGCCTCACATATACTGAGCTGAGGTGTCACAGGCCAACTGCTAGAATTTCTGAGTACCACCTAGATAGAGAAAAGCTATGCTGTGGTTGCTTAATTTATGTATTTTATTATTTCTATTTGTTGTTTTGTTTTGTTTTATTTGTTTTTAGAGAAGTCCTCTGTCTGTAGCTCTGGCTGACCCAGGACTGCCTACTTGTGTTAATTAGGGTTTCACAGCTGAGAACAGACACCAAGAGCAAGGTAAGGCTTAGAAAACCCTACATTCAGTGGTGGCTCAAGCTCTTAATGAGAGCACTCTGTAGGCAGAGGCAGTCAGTTTCTGAGTTCGAGGCTACCCTGGTGAAAGACAGGGCTAGGGTAGGGGCTAGGGTGAGGAAAGAAACAAAGAAAGAGAAAGAGAAAGAAAGAGAGAGAGAGAAAGAAAGAGAGAGAGAGAAAGAGCGAGAAAAAGAGAGAGAGAGAGAAAGAGAGAGAGAGAAAGAGAGAGAGAGAGAAAGAGAGAGAGAGAGAGAAAGAGAGAGAGAGAGAAAGAGAGAGAGAGAGAAAGAGAGAGAGAGAGAAAGAGAGAGAGAGAAAGAGAGAGAGAGAGAGAAAGAGAGAGAGAGAGAAAGAGAGAGAGAGAGAAAGAGAGAGAGAGAGAAAGAGAGAGAGAGAGAGAAAGAGAGAGAGAGAGAGAAAGAGAGAGAGAGAGAGAAAGAGAGAGAGAGAGAGAAAGAGAGAGAGAGAGAGAGAAAGAGAGAGAGAGAGAGAAAGAGAGAGAGAGAAAGAAAGAGAGAGAAAGAGTTTTTATAAAAGTTTTATAAAAAGTGTTAAAGTTTTTAAAAATTAAAAAAAAAAAAATACCAGATCACCATCACACAGCATTGGCTGTCTTCAGGTGTATCCTTTCAGCCTCCAAAACAAAAAACAATGGCTGGTTGTCTTCAGGTGTATCCTATTCTTGAGTCTTATTTCCAACCTTAGAGCTGGGCTGAGCTGCCTCATTATGTAATTGCAAACCTTCCTTGGTTTGTCTTTTCCATTTCTAAGACTAACAGGCCTTTTTCTATTTATTGAATATGCTCATGACTGTCCTTTAGATATAGTAAATATAACTGTTGCTTATAAAACTTGTTTTCTAGGAATTTTTAAAGGGCAATGGCAGAGTTTATTTATAAAAAAATATTTTGCATTTATTTATTTGTGTGAGTGATGAAGCTCAGGTCTTCAAACTCGTCAGGAGGTATGATTACCTCCCCTCTCTCTCAACCCCTCTCTCTCCTCTCTCAATGATTGTGTAAGAATGTTTTGCATGTGTATGCTGTGCCCACAGACTCCAGAACAGAGTATTAGATCCCCTGGAACTGGAGATGGGCCACCATATATAATACTGGTAATTGAGCCCAGGTTCTCTGGAAGAGGAGACAATGCTCTTAATTGTTGAGCCCTCTCTGTAGCCACATCTTTCTTTTTTTTTTGAGTATATGTGAGGCTGTGTTTATATACATCATATGCAGACAATAAGAATGATTTAGATTCTTCAGAATCTGACACCCTCTTCTGGACTGTCTGAAGATAGCTACAGCATACTTAAATATAATAAATAAATAAATCTTTAAAAAGAAAAGGAAAAGTAAAAAAGAAAGATCAGGCCTGCCATATGCATGTTCATAGAGGAAAATGAAGAGACCCCAATCTAACCTCAGCAGGGTGCTTCCTTCTGGATGGTAGCTCACAGTTTCATCCCAGCAAGACAGGCAAATCACTGAGTTCAAGGACAGTAAGGTTCAGGACAGCCAAGGTTAGGAAGGAAAAGGGTCTATGTTGAGAATACAAACCGACAAAACAACAACTAGGAAAAAGAAGTGACAGTGTAACTTGGGGTAGGGTACCAACAAGAGAAAGCTTTCTGTTACCACTTACAAACACCAGTAGCCTTGCACCCTTCTGCCCAGGTCCCTGCCTTCCTTTCTAGGAATTCTAAGGATGTCAGGGGGTGGGGGAATCCAGATTAACTTTATAAAAACAAAGACTTGGTCTTTGATGTCTATAGGAAGCCCTTCTCAGTGCCTTTAACTACCACTGAACTTTCAGGGCTGTGACTCAACTGTAACAAGGAACAGGGCTAAGAACCTGCAGCCTTTGAAAACAACTATTTTTTTAAAGTGGGGGACACAAATCAGCAGTAGAAGCCCTCAGGTTCAGCCATAATACTTGTTAGGGAAAGAGCCTCAATGTCCGGAGCTGAGGTCTCATGGGTGAAGTGCTTCAAGCTCTGAGTATCATTGAAAGAAAGAAAAGATATCATGTGGTTGCTTAATTTATTTATTTTATTATTTCTATTTTTTGTTTTCTTTTGTTTTGTTTTAGAAAAGGCCTCAGTCTGTAGCTATGGCTGACCTAGGACAGACTACATGTGTTAATTAGGGTTTCACAGCTGAGAAACAGACCATACCTATGTAAGACTTAGCAAACCCAACAGTCAGTGGTGGCTCGAGCTCTTAATGAGAGCACTCTGGAGGCAGAGGCAGTCAGTTTCTGAGTTCGAGGCCAGCCTGGTTAAAGACAGGGATAGGCAGGGCTAGGCAAGGCAGGGCTGGGCTAGGCTAGGCTAGGCAAGGGGCTGGGCTAGTCAAGGCAAGGGACTAGGCTAGGCTACTCAAGGGGCTAGGCAAGACAGACAGACAGAGAGAAAGACAGACAAGGATGGCAGGCCTGCCTGGTTTTTCTTTCTTTCTTATCCCTTTTAAAAAATGTTTATTTATTTATTTATTTATTTATTTATTTATTTATTTATTTATTTATGTATTTATTAGATATACATACAATGTAGCTGTCTTCAGACACTCCAGAAGAGGGTGTAAGATTCTGGAGAATCTATATCCCTCTTATGGTCTTCATATGATGTACATACACACAGCCTCACATTTACATCTAAAAATTTAAAGTTGTGTGGGTCCAATGAAAGGGATCAACAATTAACAGCATTGTCTCCTCTTATAGAGAACCTGGGATCAACTACCAGCAACTATATGGTGGCCCATCTCCAGTTCCAGGGGATCAGACAGACAGACAGACATACAGACAGATAGAGTTAAGGATGGCAGGCCTACCTTGTCTTTCCTTCTTTCTTATCCTTTTAAAAAAATGTTTATTAATTTAAGTATGTATTTATTAGATATAAGTACACTGTAGCTGTCTTCAAACACTCCCGAAGAGGGTGTCAGATTCTGGAGAATCTATATCCCTCTTATGGTCTGCATATGATGTACATGAACACAGCCCCACATATACTTCTAAAAATTTAAAGATGGGTGGGGCCACTGAAAGGGCTCAACAATTAACAGCACTGACTCCTCTTCCAGAGAACCTGGGATCAACTACCAGCAATTATATGGTGGCCCATCTCCAGTTCCAGGGGATCAGACAGACAGACAGACAGACAAGGATGGCAGGCCTGCCTGGTCTCTCTTTCTTTATTATCCTTTTTTAAAAATGTTTATTTGTTTATTTATGAATTTATTAGATATAAGTACACTGTAGCTGTCTTCAGACACTCCAGAAGAGGGTGTCAGATTCTGGAGAATATAAATCCCTCTTATGGTCTGCATATTCGGTACATAAACACAGCCTCGCATATACTTCTGAAAATTTAAAGATGGGTGGGGCCACTGAAAGGGCTCAACAATTAACAGCATTGTCTCCTCTTCCAGAGAACCTTGGATCAACTACCAGCAACTATATGGTGGCCCATTTCCAGTTCCAGGGTATCAGACAGACAGACAGACAGACAGAGATTAGGATGGAGGCCTGCCTGGTCTTTCTTTCTTTCTTATACTTTTAAAAAATGTTTATTTATTTATTTATTTATTTATTTATTTATTTATTTATTTATTTATGTATTTATTATATATAAGTACACTGTAGCTGTCTTCAGACACTCCTGGAGATGGTGTCAGATTCTGGAGAATCTAAATCCCTCTTTTGGTCTGCATATGATGTACATAAACACAGCCTCACATATACTTCTAAAAATTTAAAGATGTGTGGGGCCACTGAAAGGGCTCAACAATTAACAGCATTGTCTCCTCTACCAAAGAACCTGGGATCAACTACGAGCAACTATATGGTGGCCCATCTCCAGTTCCAGGGGATCAGGCAGACAAAGAGAAAGACAGACAAGGGTGGCAGGCCTCCCTGGTTTTTCTTTCTTTCTTATCCTTTTTAAAAAATGTTTATTTATTTATTTATGTACTTATTAGATATAAGTACACCGTAGCTGTCTTCAGACACTCCAGAAGAGGGTGTCAGATTCTGGAGAATATAAATCCCTCTTATGGTCTGCATATGTTGGACATAAACACAGATTCACATACACTACTAAAAATTTAAGATGGGTGGGCCCACTGAAAGGGCTCAACAATTAACAGCATTGTCTCTTCTTCCAGAGAACCGGGGATCAACTACCAGCAACTATATGGTGGCCCATCTCCAGTTCCAGGGGATCAGACAGACAGACAGACAGAGATAAAAGGGGCAGGCCTGCCTGGTTTTTCTTTCTTTCTTATCCTTTTAAAATAATATTTATTTATTTATTTATTTATTTATTTATTTATTTATTTATGTATTTATTATATATAAGTACACTGTAGCTGTCTTCAGACACTCCTGGAGATGGTGTCAGATTCTGGAGAATCTAAATCCCTCTTTTGGTCTGCATATGATGTACATAAACACAGCCTCACATATACTTCTAAAAATTTAAAGATGTGTGGGGCCACTGAAAGGGCTCAACAATTAACAGCATTGTCTCCTCTACCAGAGAACCTGGGATCAACTACGAGCAACTATATGGTGGCCCATCTCCAGTTCCAGGGGATCAGGCAGACAAAGAGAAAGACAGACAAGGGTGGCAGGCCTCCCTGGTTTTTCTTTCTTTCTTATCCTTTTTAAAAAATGTTTATTTATTTATTTATGTACTTATTAGATATAAGTACACCGTAGCTGTCTTCAGACACTCCAGAAGAGGGTGTCAGATTCTGGAGAATATAAATCCCTCTTATGGTCTGCATATGTTGGACATAAACACAGATTCACATACACTACTAAAAATTTAAGATGGGTGGGCCCACTGAAAGGGCTCAACAATTAACAGCATTGTCTCTTCTTCCAGAGAACCTGGGATCAACTACCAGCAACTATATGGTGGCCCATCTCCAGTTCCAGGGGATCAGACAGACAGACAGACAGAGATAAAAAGGGCAGGCCTGCCTGGTTTTTCTTTCTTTCTTATCCTTTTAAAATAATATTTATTTATTTATTTATTTATTTATTTATTTATTTATGTATTTATTAGATATAAGTACACTGTAGTTGTCTTTAGACACTCCAGAAGAGGGTGTCAGATTCTAAAGAATCTAAATCCCTCTTATGGTCTGCATATGATGTACATAAACACAGCCTAACATATACTTCTAAAAATTTAAAGATAGGTGGAGCCACTGAAAGGGCTCAACAATTAACAGCATTGTCTCTTCTTCCAGAGAACCTGGGATCAACTAACAGCAACTATATGGTGGCCCATCTCCAGTTCCAAGGGATCAGACAGACAGACAGACAGACAGACTGACAGAGGTAAGGATGGAGGCCTGCCTGGTCTTTCTTTATTTCTTATACTTTTAAAAAAATGTTTATTTATTTATTTATTTATTTATTTATTTATGTATTTATTAGATATAAGTACACTGTAGCTGTCTTCAGACACTGTAGAAGAGGGTGTCATCTTCTGGAGAATCTAAATCCCTCTTATGGTCTGCATATGATGTACATAAACACAGCCTCACATATACTTCTAAAAATTTAAAGATGGGTGGGCCCACTGAAAGGGCTCAACAATTAACACCATTGTCTCCTCTTCCAGAGAACGTGGGATCAACTACCAGCAACTATGTGGTGGCCCATCTCAAGTTGCAGGGCATCAGACAGACAGACAGACAGAAAGAGATAAGGATGGCAGGCCTGCCTGATTTATCTTTCTTTCTTATCTTTTTTAAAAATGTTTATTTATTTATTTATTTATTTATTAATTTATTAATTAATTAATTAATTAATTTATTTATTTATTTATTTATTAGATATAAGTACACTGTAGCTGTCTACAGACTCTCCAGAAGAGGGTGTCAGATTCTGGAGAATCTATATCCCTCTTATGGTCTGCATATGATGTACATAAACACAGCCTCACATATACTTCTAAAAATTTAAAGATGGTTGGGGCCACTGAAAAAGCTCAACAATTAACAGCATTGTCTCCTCTTCCAGAGGACCTGGGATCAACTACCAGCAACTATATTGTGGCCCATCTCCAGTTCCAGGGGATCAGACAGACATACATACAGACAGACAGACCAGGATTGCAGGCCTGCCTGGTTTTTCTTTCTTCTTATACATTTTAAAAATGTTTATTTATTTATATATATATTTATTAGATATAAGTACATTGTACCTGTCTTCAGACACTTCAGAAGAGGGTGTCATATTCTGGAGAATCTAAATCCCTCTTATGGACTGCAAATTATGTACATAAACACAGCCTCACATATACTTCTAAAAATTTAAAGAAGGGTGGGGCCACTCTAAAAGCTCAACAATTAACAGCATTGTCTCCTCTTCCAGAGTGCCTGGGATCAACTACCAGCAACTATATGGTGGCCCATCTCCAGTTCTAGACGATCAGACAGACAGACATACAGACAGTGATAAGGATGGCAGGCCTGCCTGGTCTTTCTTTCTTTCTTATCCTTTTTAAAAAATGTTTATTTATATATTTATTTATGTATTTATTAGATATAAGTACACTGTAGCTGTCTTCAGACACTCCAGAAGAGGGTGTCAGATTCTGGAGAATCTAAATCCCTCTTATGGTATGCATATGATGTACATAAACACAGCCTCACATATACTTCTAAAAATTTAAAGATGTGTGGGGCCACTGAGAGGGCTCAACAAGTAACAGCATTGTCTCCTCTTTCAGAGAACCTGGGATAAACTACCAGTACCTTATGGTGGCCCATCTCCAGTTCCAGTGGATCAGACAGACAGACAGAGAGACAGAGAGACAGAGATAAGGATGGCAGGTCTGCCTGGTCTTTCTTTATTTCTTATACTTTTTAAAAAATGTTTATTTATTTATTTATTTATTTATTTATTTATTTATTTATTTATTTATGTATTTATTAGATATAAGTACACTGTAGCCGTCTTCAGACACTCCAGAAGAGGTTGTCAGATTCTGGAGAATCTAAATCCCTCTTATGGTCTGAATATGATGTACATAAACACAGCCTCACATATACTTCTAAAAATTATAAATAGGTGGGGCCACTGAAAGGACTCAACAATTAACAGCATTGTCTCCTCTTCCAGAGAACCTGGGATCAACTACCAGCACTTAAAAGGTGGCCCATCTCCAGTTCCAGGGGATCAGACAGACAGAAAGACAGACAGTGATAAGGATGGCAGGCCTGCCTGGTCTTTCTCTCTTTCTTATCCTTTTTTAAAAAAAATGTTTATTTATTTATTTATTTATTTATTTATTTATTTATTATTAGATATAAGTACACTGTAGCTGTTCAGACACTCCAGAAGAGGGTGTCAGATTCTGGAGAATCTAAATCCCTCTTATGGTCTGCATATGATGTACATAAACATAGCCTCACATATACTTCTAAAAATTTAAAGAAGTGTGGGGCCACTCTAAATGCTCAACAATTAACAGCATTGTCTCCTCTTCCAGAGTACCTGGGATCAACTACCAGCAACTATATGGTGGCCCATCTCCAGTTCCAGGGGATCAGACAGACAGACAAACAGACAGTGATAAGGATGGCAGGCCTGCCTGGTCTTTCTTTCTTTCTTATCCTTTTTAAAAAAATGTTTATTTATATATTTATTTATGTATTTATTAGATATATGTACACTGTAGCTGCTTTCAGACAATCCAGAAGAGGGTGTCAGATTCTGGAGAATCCAAACCCCTTTAATGGTCTGAATGTGATGTACATAAACACAGCCTCGCATATACTTCTAAAAATTTAAAGATGGGTGGGGCCACTGAGAGGGCTCAACAATTAACAGCATTGTCTCCTCTTTCAGAGAACCTGGGATAAACTACCAGCACCTTATGGTGGCCCATCTCCAGTTCCAGGGGATCAGACAGACAGACAGACAGACAGAAAGACAGAGATAAGGATGGCAGGCCTGCCTGGTCTATCTTTATTTCTTATAATTTTTAAAATATTTTTATTTATTTATTTATTTATTTATTTATTTATTTATGTATTTATTAGATATAAGTACACTGTAGCCGTCTTCAGACACTCCATAAGCGGGGGTCAGATTCTAGAGAATCTAAATCCCTCTTATGGTCTGAATATGATGTACATAAACACAGCCTCACATATACTTCTAAAAATTATAAATAGGTGGGGCCACTGAAAGGACTCAACAATTAACAGCATTGTCTCCTCTTCCAGAGTACCTGGGATCAACTACCAGCACCTAAACGGTGGCCCATCTCCAGTTCCAGGGGATCAGACAGACAGACAGACAGACAGTGATAAGGATGGCAGGCCTGCCTGGTCATTCTTTCTTTCTTATCCTTTTCAAAAAAATATTTATTTATATATTTATTTATGTATTTATTAGATATAAGTACACTGTAGCTGTCTTCAGCCACTCCTGAAGAGGGTGTCAGATTCTGGAGAATCTAAATCCCTCTTATGGTCTGCATATGATGTACATAAACACAGCCTCACATATACTTCTAAAAATTTAAAGATGTGTGGGGCCAATGAGATGCTCAACAATTAACAGCATTGTCTCCTCTTTCAGAGAACCTGGGATAAACTACCAGCACCTTATGGTGGGCCATCTCCAGTTCCAGTGGATCAGACAGACAGACAGACAGACAGACAGAGAGACAGAGATAAGGATGGCAGGCCTGCCTGGTCTTTCTTTATTTCTTATACTTTTTAAAAAATGTTTATTTATTTATTTATTTATTTATTTATTTATTTATTTATTAGATATAAGTACACTGTAGCCGTCTTCAGACACTCCCGAAGAGGGTGTCAGATTCTAGAGAATCTAAATCCCTATTATGGTCTGAATATGATGTACATAAACACAGCCTCACATATACTTCTAAATATTATAAATAGGTGGGACCACTGAAAGGACTCAACAATTAACAGCATTGTCTACTCTTCCAGAGAACCTGGGATCAACTACCAGCACCTAAAACGTGGCCCATCTCCAGTTCCAGGGGATCAGACAGACAGAAAGTCAGACAGTGATAAGGATGGCAGGCCTGCCTGGTCTTTCTCTCTTTCTTATCCTTTTTTTAAAAAAATGTTTATTTATTTATTTATTTATTTATTTATTTATTTATTTATTTATTATTAGATATAAGTACACTGTGGCTGTTCAGACACTCCAGAAGAGGGTGTCAGATTCTGGAGAATCTAAATCCCTCTTATGGTCTGCATATGATGTACATAAACACAGCCTCGCATATACTTCTAAAAATTTAAAGATGGGTGGGGCCACTGAGAGGGCTCAACAATTAACAGCATTGTCTCCTCTTTCAGAGAACCTGGGATAAACTACCAGCACCTTATGGTGGCCCATCTCCAGTTCCAGGGGATCAGACAGACAGACAGACAGACAGAAAGACAGAGATAAGGATGGCAGGCCTGCCTGGTCTTTCTTTCTTTCTTTCTTATCCTTTTTAAAAAAATGTTTATTTATATATTTATTTATATATTTATTAGATATATGTACACTGTAGCTGCTTTCAGACACTCCAGAAGAGGGTGTCAGATTCTGGAGAATCTATACCCCTCTTATGGTCTGCATATGATGTACATAAACACAGCCTCGCATATACTTCTAAAAATTTAAAGATGGGTGGGGCCACTGAGAGGGCTCAACAATTAACAGCATTGTCTCCTCTTTCAGAGAACCTGGGATAAACTACCAGCACCTTATTGTGGCCCATCTCCAGTTCCAGGGGATCAGACAGACAGACAGACAGACAGAAAGACAGAGATAAGGATGGCAGGCCTGCCTGGTCTTTCTTTATTTCTTATACTTTTTAAAATATGTTTATTTATTTATTTATTTATTTATTTATTTATTTATGTATTTATTAGGTATAAGTACACTGTAGCCGTCTTCAGATACTCCATAAGCGGGTGTCAGATTCTAGAGAATCTAAATCCCTCTTATGGTCTGAATATGATGTACATAAACACAGCCTCACATATACTTCTAAAAATTATAAATAGGTGGGGCCACTGAAAGGACTCAACAATTAACAGCATTGTCTCCTCTTCCAGAGAACCTGGGATCAACTACCAGCACCTAAAAGGTGGCCCATCTCCAGTTACAGGGGATCAGACAGACAGACAGACAGACAGTGATAAGGATGGCAGGCCTGCCTGGTCTTTCTTTCTTTCTTATCCTTTTTTTAAAAAAATGTTTATTTATTTATTTATTTATTTATTTATTTATTTATTTATTTATTATTAGATATAAGTACACTGTAGCTGTTCAGACACTCCAGAAGAGGGTGTCAGATTCTGGAGAATCTAAATCCCTCTTATGGTCTGCATATGATGTACATAAACACAGTCTCACATATACTTCTAAAAATTTAAAGGAGGGTGGGACCACTGAAAGGGCTCAACAATTAATAGCATTGTCTCCTCTTCCAGAGAACATGGGATCAACTAACAGCAACTATATGATGGCCCATCTCCAGTTCCAAGGGATCAGACAGTCTGACAGACAGACAGACTGACAGAGATTAGGATGGCAGGCCTGCCTGGTCTTTCTTTCTTTCTTTCTTATCCTTTTTAAAAAAATGTTTATTTATATATTTATTTATGTATTTATTAGATATATGTACACTGTAGCTGTCTTCAGACACTCCAGAAGAGGGTGTCAGATTCTGGAGAATCTAAATCCCTCTTATGGTCTGCATATGATGTACATAAACACAGCCTCGCATATACTTCTAAAAATTTAAAGATGGGTGGGGCCACTGAGAGGGCTCAACAATTAACAGCATTGTCTCCTCTTTCAGAGAACCTGGGATAAACTACCAGCACCTTATGGTGGCCCATCTCCAGTTCCAGAGGATCAGACAGACAGACAGACAGAGAGACAGAGATATGGATGGCAGGCCTGCCTGGTCTTTCTTTCTTTCTTATCCTTTTTAAAAAAATGTTTATTTATATATTTATTTATGTATTTATTAGATATATGTACACTGTAGCTGCTTTCAGACAATCCAGAAGAGGGTGTCAGATTCTGGAGAATCTAAACCCCTCTAATGGTCTGCATATGATGTACATAAACACAGCCTCGCATATACTTCTAAAAATTTAAAGACGGGTGGGGACACTGAGAGGGCTCAACAATTAACAGCATTGTCTCCTCTTTCAGAGAACCTGGGATAAACTACCAGCACCTTATGGTGGCCCATCTCCAGTTCCAGGGGATCAGACAGACAGACAGACAGACAGAAAGACAGAGATAAGGATGGCAGGCCTGCCTGGTCTATCTTTATTTCTTATACTTTTTAAAATATGTTTATTTATTTATTTATTTATTTATTTATTTATTTATGTATTTATTAGATATAAGTACACTGTAGCCGTCTTCAGACACTCCATAAGCGGGTGTCAGATTCTAGAGAATCTAAATCCCTCTTATGGTCTGAATATGATGTACATAAACACAGCCTCACATATACTTCTAAAAATTATAAATAGGTGGGGCCACTGAAAGGACTCAACAATTAACAGCATTGTCTCCTCTTCCAGAGTACCTGGGATCAACTACCAGCACCTAAATGGTGGCCCATCTCCAGTTCCAGGGGATCAGACAGACAGAAAGACAGACAGTGATAAGGATGGCAGGCCTGCCTGGTCATTCTTTCTTTCTTATCCTTTTCAAAAAAATGTTTATTTATATATTTATTTATGTATTTATTAGATATAAGTACACTGTAGCTGTCTTCAGCCACTCCTGAAGAGGGTGTCAGATTCTGGAGAATCTAAATCCCTCTTATGGTCTGCATATGATGTACATAAACACAGCCTCACATATACTTCTAAAAATTTAAAGATGTGTGGGGCCAATGAGATGCTCAACAATTAACAGCATTGTCTCCTCTTTCAGAGAACCTGGGATAAACTACCAGCACCTTATGGTGGGCCATCTCCAGTTCCAGTGGATCAGACAGACAGACAGACAGACAGACAGAGAGACAGAGATAAGGATGGCAGGCCTGCCTGGTCTTTCTTTATTTCTTATACTTTTTAAAAAATGTTTATTTATTTATTTATTTATTTATTTATTAGATATAAGTACACTGTAGCCGTCTTCAGACACTCCCGAAGAGGGTGTCAGATTCTAGAGAATCTAAATCCCTATTATGGTCTGAATATGATGTACATAAACACAGCCTCACATATACTTCTAAATATTATAAATAGGTGGGGCCACTGAAAGGACTCAACAATTAACAGCATTGTCTACTCTTCCAGAGAACCTGGGATCAACTACCAGCACCTAAAAGGTGGCCCATCTCCAGTTCCAGGGGATCAGACAGACAGAAAGACAGACAGTGATAAGGATGGCAGGCCTGCCTGGTCTTTCTCTCTTTCTTATCCTTTTTTTAAAAAAATGTTTATTTATTTATTTATTTATTTATTTATTTATTTATTATTAGATATAAGTACACTGTAGCTGTTCAGACACTCCAGAAGAGGGTGTCAGATTCTGGAGAATCTAAATCCCTCTTATGGTCTGCATATGATGTACATAAACACAGCCTCACATATACTTCTAAAAATTTAAAGAAGGGTGGGGCCACTCTAAAAGCTCAACAATTAACAGCATTGTCTCCTCTTCCAGAGTACCTGGGATCAACTACCAGCAACTATATGGTGGCCCATCTCCAGTTGCAGGGGATCAGACAGACAGACATACAGACAGTGATAAGGATGGCAGGCCTGCCTGGTCTTTCTTTCTTTCTTATCCTTTTTAAAAAAATGTTTATTTATATATTTATTTATGTATTTATTAGATATATGTACACTGTAGCTGCTTTCAGACACTCCAGAAGAGGGTGTCAGATTCTGGAGAATCTAAACCCCTCTTATTTTCTGCATATGATGTACATAAACACAGCCTCGCATATACTTCTAAAAATTTAAAGATGGGTGGGGCCACTGAGAGGGCTCAACAATTAACAGCATTGTCTCCTCTTTCAGAGAACCTGGGATAAACTACCAGCACCTTATGGTGGCCCATCTCCAGTTCCAGGGGATCAGACAGACAGACAGACAGAAAGACAGAGATAAGTATGGCAGGCCTGCCTGGTCTTTCTTTATTTCTTATACTTTTTAAAATATGTTTATTAATTTATTTATTTATTTATTTATTTATTTATTTATTTATTTATTTATGTATTTATTAGATATAAGTACACTGTAGCTGTCTTCAGACACTCCATAAGCGGGTGTCAGATTCTAGAGAATCTAAATCCCTCTTATGGTCTGAATATGATGTACATAAACACAGCCTCACATATACTTCTAAAAATTATAAATAGGTGGGGCCACTGAAAGGACTCAACAATTAACAGCATTGTCTCCTCTTCCAGAGAACCTGGGATCAACTACCAGCACCTAAAAGGTGGCCCATCTCCAGTTCCAGGGGATCAGACAGACAGACAGACAGACAGTGATAAGGATGGCAGGCCTGCCTGGTCTTTCTTTCTTTCTTATCCGTTTTTTAAAAAAAGTTTATTTATTTATTTATTTATTTATTTATTTATGTATGTATTTATTAGATATAAGTACACTGTAGCCGTCTTCAGACACTCCAGAAGAGGGTGTCAGATTCTAGAGAATCTAAAGCCCTCTTATGGTCTGAATATGATGTACATAAACACAGCCTCACATATACTCCTAAAAATTATAAATAGGTGGGGCCACTGAAAGGACTCGACAATTAACAGCATTGTCTCCTCTTCCAGAGAACCTGGGATCAACTACCAGCACCTAAAAGGTGGCCCATCTCCAGTTCCAGGGGATCAGACAGACAGACAGACAGACAGAGATAAGGAGGGCAGGCCTGCCTGGTTTTTCTTTCTTTCTTATCCTTTTAAAATAATGTTTATTTATTTTTTATTTATTTATTTATGTATTTATTAGATATAAGTACACTGTAGTTGTCTTCAGACACTCCTGAAGAGGGTGTCAGATTCTGGAGAATCTAAATCCCTCTTATGGTCTGCATATGATGTACGTAAACACAGCCTAACATATACTTCTAAAAATTTAAAGATAGGTGGAGCCAATGAAAGGGCTCAACAATTAACAGCATTGTCTCTTCTTCCAGAGAACCTGGGATCAACTAACAGCAACTATATGGTGGCCCATCTCCAGTTCCAAGGGATCAGACAGACAGACAGACAGACAGACTGACAGAGGTAAGGATGGAGGCCTGCCTGGACTTTCTTTCTTTCTTATACTTTTAAAAAAATGTGTATTTATTTATTTATTTATTTATTTATTTATTCATTTATTTATTTATTTATTTATTATTAGATATAAGTACACTGTAGCTGTTCAGACACTCCAGAAGAGGGTGTCAGATTCTGGAGAAACTAAATCCCTCTTTTGGTCTGCATATGATGTACATATACACAGCCTCACATATACTTCTAAAAATTTAAAGAAGGGTGGGGCCACTCTAAAAGCTCAACAATTAACAGCATTGTCTCCTCTTCCAGAGTACCTGGGATCAACTACCAGCAACTATATGGTGGCCCATCTCCAGTTCCAGGGGATCAGACAGACAGACATACAGACAGTGATAAGGATGGCAGGCCTGCCTGGTCATTCTTTCTTTCTTATCCTTTTCAAAAAAATGTTTATTTATATATTTATTTATGTATTTATTAGATATAAGTACACTGTAGCTGTCTTCAGACACCCCAGAAGAGGGTGTCAGATTCTGGAGAATCTAAATCCCTCTTATGGTCTGCATATGATGTACATAAACACAGCCTCACATATACTTCTAAAAATTTAAAGATGTGTGGGGCCAATGAGAGGGCTCAACAATTAACAGCATTGTCTCCTCTTTCAGAGAACCTGGGATAAACTACCAGCACCTTATGGTGGCCCATCTCCAGTTCCAGTGGATCAGACAGACAGACAGACAGAGAGACAGAGATAAGGATGGCAGGCCTGCCTGGTCTTTCTTTATTTCTTCTACTTTTTAAAAAATGTTTATTTATTTATTTATTTATTTAATTATTTATGTATTTATTAGATATAAGTACACTGTAGCCGTCTTCAGACACTCCAGAAGAGGGTGTCAGATTCTAGAGAATCTAAATCCCTCTTATGGTCTGAATATGATGTACATAAACACAGCCTCACATATACTTCTAAAAATTATAAATAGGTGGGGCCACTGAAAGGACTCAACAATTAACAGCATTGTCTAATCTTCCAGAGAACCTGGGATCAACTACCAGCACCTAAAAGGTGGCCCATCTCCAGTTCCAGGGGATCAGACAGACAGACAGACAGACAGTGATAAGGATGGCAGGCCTGCCTGGTCTTTCTTTCTTTCTTATCCTTTTTTAAAAAAAATGTTCGTTTATTTATTTATTTATTTATTTATTTATTTATTTATTTATTTATTTATTTATTTATTATTAGATATAAGTACACTGTAGCTGTTCAGACACTCCAGAAGAGGGTGTCAGATTCTGGAGAATCTAAATCCCTCTTATGGTCTGCATATGATGTACATAAACACAGCCTCACATATACTTCTAAAAATTTAAAGAAGGGTGGGGCCACTCTAAAAGCTCAAGAATTAACAGCATTGTCTCCTCTTCCAGAGTACCTGGGATCAACTACCAGCAACTATATGGTGGCCCATCTCCAGTTCCAGGGGATCAGACAGACAGACATACAGACAGTGATAAGGATGGCAGGCCTGCCTGGTCTTTCTTTCTTTCTTATCCTTTTAAAAAAATGTTTATTTATATATTTATTTATGTATTTATTAGATATATGTACACTGTAGCTGTCTTCAGACACTCCAGAAGAGGGTGTCAGATTCTGGAGAATCTAAATCCCTCTTTTTTTTTTTATTATTTTTTTTATATTTTTATTACATATTTTCCTCAATTACATTTCCAATACTATCCCAAAAGTCCCCATAGCGCCCCCCACTTCCCTACCCACCCATTCCCATTCTTTTGGCCCTGGCATTCCCCTATATTGGGGCATATAAAGTTTGCAAGTCCAATGGGCCTCTCTTTCCATTGATGGCCGACTAGGCCATCTTTCGATACATATGCAGCTAGAGACAAGAGCTCCAGGGTTCTGGTTAGTACATCATGTTGTTCCAACAACAGGGTTGCAGATCCCTTTAGCTCCTTGGGTACTTTCTCTAGCTTCTCCATTGGGAGCCCTGTGATACATCCAATAGCTGACTGTGAACATCCACTCCTGTGTTTGCTAGGCCCCGGCATCATCTCACAAGAGACAGCTATATTTGGGTCCTTTCAGCAAAATCTTGCTAGTGTATGCAATGGTGTCAGCGTTTAGAAGCTGATTATGGGACGGATCCCTGGATACAGCAGTCTCTAAATGGTCCATCCTTTCATCACAGCTACGAACTTTGTCTCTGTAACTCCTTCACTGGGTGTTTTGTTCCCAATTCTAAGAAGGTGCACAGTGTCCACACTTTGGTCTTCATTCTTCTTGAGTTTCATGCGTTTATCAAATTGTATCTTATATCTTGGGTATCCTAAGTTTTGGGCTAATATCCACTTATCAATGAATACATATTGTGTGAGTTCTTTTGTGATTGTGTTACTTCACTCAAGATGATGCCCTCCAGGTCCATCCATTTGGCTAGGAATTTCATAAATTCATTCTTTTTAATAGCTGAGTAGTACTCCATTGTGTAAATGTACCATAATTTCTGTATCCATTCCTCTGTTGAGGGACATCTGGGTTCTTTCCAGCTTCTGGCTATTATAAATAGGGCTGCTATGAACATAGTGGAGCATGTGTCCTTTTTACCGGTTGGGACATCTTCTGGATATATGCCCAGGAGAGGTATTGCTGGATCCTCCGGTAGTACTATGTCCAATTTTCTGAGGAACCGCCAGACTGATTTCCAGAGTGGTTGTACAAGCTTGCAATCCCACCAACAATGGAGGAGTGTTCCTCTTTCTCCACATCCTCGCCAGCATCTGCTGTCACCTGAATTTTTGATCTTAGCCATTCTGACTGGTGTGAGGTGGAATCTCAGGGTTGTTTTGATTTGCATTTCCCTGATGATTAAGGATGTTGAACATTTTTTCAGGTGCTTCTCTGCCATTCGGTATTCCTCAGGTGAGAATTCTTTGTTCAGTTCTGAGCCCCATTTTTTAATGGGGTTTTTTGACTTTCTGGAGTCCACCTTCTTGAGTTCTTTATATATATTGGATATTAGTCCCTTATCTGATTTAGGATAGGTGACGATCCTTTCCCAATCTGTTGGTGGTTTTTTTGTCTTATTGATGGTGTCTTTAGCTTTGCAGAAGCTTTGTAGTTTCATGAGGTCCCACTTGTCAATTCTCGATCTTACAGCACAAGCCATTACTGTTCTATTCAGGAATTTTTCCCCTGTGCCCATATCTTCAAGGCTTTTCCCCACTTTCTCCTCTATAAGTTTCAGTGTCTCTGGTTTTATGTGAAGTTCCTTGATCCACTTAGACTTGACCTTAGTACAAGGAGATAGGAATGGATCGATTCGCATTCTTCTACATGTTAACAACCAGTTGTGCCAGCACCATTTGTTGAAAATGCTGTCTTTCTTCCACTGGATGTTTTTAGCTCCCTTGTCGAAGATCAAGTGACCATAGGTGTGTGGGTTCATTTCTGGGTCTTCAATTCTATTCCATTGGTCTATTTGTCTGTCACTATACCAGTACCATGCAGTTTTTATCACAATTGCTCTGTAGTAGAGCTTTAGGTCCGGCATGGTGATTCCACCAGAGGTTCTTTTATCCTTGAGAAGAGTTTTTGCTATCCTAGGTTTTTTGTTATTCCAGATGAATTTGCAGATTGCACTTTCTAATTCGTTGAAGAATTGATTTGGAATTTTGATGGGGATTGCATTGAATCTGTAGATTGCTTTTGGCAAGATAGCCATTTTTACAATGTTGATCCTGCCAATCCATGAGCATGGGAGATCTTTCCATCTTCTGAGATCTTCTAGAATTTCTTTCTTCAGAGACTTGAAGTTTTTATTATACAGATCTTTCACTTCCTTAGTTAGAGTCACGCCAAGATATTTTATATTATTTGTGACTATTGAGAAGGGTTTTGTTTCCCTAATTTCTTTCTCAGCCTGTTTATTCTTTGTGTAGAGAAAGGCCATTGATTTGTTTGAGTTAATTTTATATCCAGCTACTTCACCGAAGCTGTTTATCAGGCTTAGGAGTTCTCTGGTGGAATTTTTAGGGTCACTTATATATACTATCATATCATCTGCAAAGAGTGATATTTTGACTTCATCTTTTCCAATTTGTATCCCTTTGATCTCCTTTTGTTGTCGAATTGCTCTGGCTAGGACTTCAAGTACAATGTTGAATAGGTATGGAGAAAGTGGACAGCCTTGTCTAGTCCCTGATTTTAGAGGGATTGCTTCAAGCTTCTCACCATTTACTTTGATGTTGGCTACTGGTTTGCTGTAGATTGCTTTTATCATGTTTAGGTATGGGCCTTGAATTCCTGATCTTTCCAAGACTTTTATCATGAATGGGTGTTGGATCTTATCAAATGCTTTTTCCGCATCTAACGAGATGACCATGTGGTTTTTGTCTTTGAGTTTGTTTATATACTGGATTACGTTGATGGATTTCCGTATATTGAACCATCCCTGCATCCCTGGGATGAAACCTACTTGGTCAGGATGGATGATTGTTTTGATGTGTTCTTGGATTCGGTTAGCAAGAACTTTATTGAGGAATTTTGCATCAATATTCATAAGGGATATTGGTCTGAAGTTTTCTATCTTTGTTGGGTCTTTTTGTGGTTTAGGTATCAGAGTAATTGTGGCTTCATAGAATGAGTTGGGTAGAGTACCTTCTGTTTCTATTTTGTGGAATAGTTTGTGAAGAACTGGGATTAGATCTTCTTTGAAGGTCTGATAGAACTCTGCACTAAACCCATCTGGTCCTGGGCTTTTTTTAGTTGGGAGACTATTAATGACTGCTTCTATTTCTTTGGGGGATATAGGGCTGTTTAGATCATTAACCTGATCTTGATTCAACTTTGGTACCAGGTATCTGTCTAGGAACTTCTCCATTTCATCCAGGTTCTCCAGTTTTGTTGAGTATAGCCTTTGGTAGAAGGATCTGATGGTGTTTTGGATGTCTTCAGGATCTGTTGTTATGTCTCCTTTTTCATTTCTGATTTTGTTAATTAGGATGCTTTCCCTGTGCCCTCTAGTGAGTCTGGCTAAGGGTTTATCTATCTTGTTGATTTTCTCAAAGAACCAGCTCCTTGATTGGTTGATTCTTTGAATAGTTTTTCTTGTTTCCACTTGGTTGATTTCACCCCTGAGTTTGATTATTTCCTGCCGTCTACTCCTCTTGGGTGAATTTGCTTCCTTTTGTTCTAGTGCTTTTAGGTGTGTTGTCAAGCTGCTAATGTGTGCTCTATCTAGTTTCCTTTTGGAGGCACTCAGAGCTATGAGTTTTCCTCTTAAAAATGCTTTCATTGCGTCCCATAAGTTTGGGTATGTTGTGGCTTCATTTTCATTGAACTCTAAAAAGTCCTTAATTTCTTTCTTTATTCCTTCCTTGACCAAGGTATCATTGAGAAGAGTGTTGTTCAGTTTCCACGTGAAGGTTGGCTTTCTATTATTTATTTTGTTATTGAAGATCAGCCTTAGTCCATGGTGATCTGATAGGATGCATGGGACAATTTCAATATTTTTATATCTGTTGAGGCCTGTTTTGTGACCAATTATGAGGTCAATTTTGGAGAAGGTACCATGAGGTGCTGAGAAGAAGGTATATCCTTTTGTTTTAGGATAGAATGTTCTGTAGATATCTGCCAGATCCATTTGATTCATAATTTCTGTTAGTTTCACTGTGTCCCTGTTTAGTTTCTGTTTCCATGATCTGTCCATTTGTGAAAGTGGTGTGTTGAAGTCTCCCACTATTATTGTATGAGGTGCAATGTGTGCTTTGAGCTTTACTAAAGTTTCTTTAATGAATGTGGCTGCCTTTGTATTTGGAGCATAGATATTCAGGATTGATAGTTCCTCTTGGAGGATTTTACCTTTGATGAGTATGAAGTGTCCCTCCCTGTCTTTTTTAATGACTTTGGGTTGGAAGTCAATCTTATCAGATATTAGAATGGCTACTCCAGCTTGTTTCTTCATGCCATTTGCTTGGAAAATTGTTTTCCAGCCTTTCATTCTGAGGTAGTGTCTATCCTTTTCTCTGAGATGAGTTTCGTGTAAGCAGCAAAATGTTGGGTCTTGTTTGTGTAGCCAGTTTGTTAGTCTATGTCTTTTTATCGGGGAGTTGAGTCCATTGATATTAAGAGATATTAAGGAAAAGTAATTGTTGTTTCCTGTTATTTTTGTTGTTAAAGTTGGCATTTTGTTCTTGTGGCTGTCTACTTTTAGGTTTGTTGAGGGATTACCTTCTTGTTGTTTCTAGGGCGTGGTTCCTGTCCTTGTATTGGTTTTTTTCTGTTATTATCCTTTGAAGGGCTGGATTCGTGGAGAGATAATGTGTGAATTTGGTTTTGTCGTGGAATACTTTGGTTTCTCCATCTATGTTAATTGAGAGTTTGGCTGGGTATAGTAGCCTGGGCTGGAATTTGTGTTCTTTTAGTGTCTGTATAACATCTGTCCAGGATCTTCTGGCTTTCATAGTCTCTGGTGAAAAGTCTGGTGTAATTCTGATAGGCTTGCCTTTATATGTTACTTGGCCTTTTTCTCTTACTGCTTTTAGTATTCTATCTTTATTTAGAGCATTTGTTGCTCTGATTATTATGTGTCGGGAGGTATTTCTTTTCTGGTCCAGTCTATTTGGAGTTCTGTAGGCTTCTTGTATGTTCATGGGCATCTCTTTCTTTAGATTTGGGAAGTTTTCTTCTATAATTTTGTTGAAGATGTTTGCTGGTCCTTTGAGTTGAAAATCTTCATTCTCATCCACTCCTATTATCCGTAGGTTTGGTCTTCTCATTATGTCCTGTATTTCTTGGATGTTTTGAGTTAGGATCTTTTTGCATTTTACATTTTCCTTGATTGTTGTGCCGATGTTCTCTATGGAATCTTCTGCACCTGAGATTCTCTCTTCCATCCCTTGTATTCTGTTGCTGATGCTCGTATCTATGGTTCCAGATTTCTTTCCTAGGGTTTCTATCTCCAGTGTTGCCTCATTTTGGGTTTTCTTTATTGTGTCTACTTCCCTTTTTAGGTCTAGTATGGTTTTGTTCATTTCCATCATCTGTTTGGATGTGTTTTCCTGTTTTTCTGTAAGGACTTCTACCTGTTTGATTATGTTATCATGTTTTTCTTTAAGGATTTGTAACTCTTTAGCAGTGTTCTCCTGCAATTCTTTAAGGGATTTTTGTGCTTCCTCTTTATTGTCTTCTGCCTTTTTAGCAGTGTTCTTCTGCATTTCTTTAAGTGTGTTATTAAAGTCCTTCTTGAAGTCCTCTATCATCATCAGGAGATATGCTTTTAAATCCGTGTCTAGCTTTTCCGGTGTGTTGGGGTGCCCTGGACTGGGCGAAGTGGGGGTGCTGGGTTCTGATGATGGTGAGTGGTCTTGGTTTCTGTTAGTAAGATTATTACGTTTACCTTTCGCCATTTGGTAATCTCTGGGGTTAGTTGTTATCGTCACTATTTAAAGATTGGAGCAGAAGCTGTGTTCCACTCACCAGCAGTCTCTAAATCCTGCGGCGGGGGTCGTGGGTAGCTGACGGTACCCCGGTGCTGGTCCAGCCGGAAGAGGCCTGTGGTCCTACTCAGGCCGTTTTTCTGCTTCCCTAACTAATGCAGTCTCTGGTCCCGCGTGCAATTGGATTGGAGCAGAAACTGTGTTCCACTCTCCAGAAGTCTTAAGATCCAGCAGTCCCAAAATCCTGCGGCGGGGGTCGTGGGTAGCTGGCGGGTGTCAGGCAACCCTGCGCTCCTGATACCCCGGCGCTGATCCGGCTGGATGAGGCCTGTGGTCCTACTCAGGCCGGTTTCTGCTTCCCTAACTAATCTCTAAATTCCTATTATGGTCTGCATATTCGGTACATAAACACAGCCTTGCATATACTTCTAAAAATTTAAAGATGGGTGGGGCCACTGAGAGGGCTCAATAATTAACAGCATTGTCTCCTCTTTCAGAGAACCTGGGATAAACTACCAGCACCTTATGGTGGCCCATCTCCAGTTCCAGGGGATCAGACAGAAAGACAGACAGAGAGACAGAGATATGGATGGCAGGCCTGCCTGGTCTTTCTTTATTTCTTATACTTTTTAAAAAATGTTTATTTATTTATTTATTTATTTATTTATGTATTTATTAGATATAAGTACACTGTAGCCGTCTTCAGACACTCCAGAAGAGGGTGTCAGATTCTAGAGAATCTAAATCCCTCTTATGGTCTGAATATGATGTACATAAACACAGCCTTGCATATACTTCTAAAAATTTAAAGATGGGTGGGGCCACTGAGAGGGCTCAACAATTAACAGCATTGTCTCCTCTTTCAGAGAACCTGGGATAAACTACCAGCACCTTATGGTGGCCCATCTCCAGTTCCAGGGGATCAGACAGACAGACAGGCAGAGAGACAGAGATATGGATGGCAGGCCTGCCTGGTCTTTCTTTATTTCTTATATTTTTAAAAAATGTTTATTTATTTATTTATTTATTTATTTATTTATTTATTAGATATAAGTACACTGTAGCCATCTTCAGACATTCCAGAAGAGGGTGTCAGATTCTAGAGAATCTAAATCCCTCTTATGGTCTGAATATGATGTACATAAACACAGCCTCACATATACTTCTAAAAATTATAAATAGTTGGGGCCACTGAAAGGATTCAACAATTAACAGCATTGTCTCCTCTTCCAGAGAACCTGGGATCAACTACCAGCACCTAAAAGGTGGCCCATCTCCAGTTCCAGGGGAGCAGACAGACAGACAGACAGAGATAAAAAGGGCAGGCCTGCCTGGTTTTTCTTTCTTTCTTATCCTTTTAAAATAATATTTATTTATTTATTTATTTATTTATTTATTTATTTATTTATGTATTTATTAGATATAAGTACACTGTAGTTGTCTTTAGACACTCCAGAAGAGGGTGTGAGATTCTGGAGAATCTAAATCCCTCTTATGGTCTGCATATGATGTACATAAACACAGCCTAACATATACTTCTAAAAATTTAAAGATAGGTGGAGCCACTGAAAGGGCTCAACAATTAACAGCATTGTCTCTTCTTCCAGAGAACCTGGGATCAACTAACAGCAACTATATGGTGGCCCATCTCCAGTTCCAAGGGATCAGACAGACAGACAGACAGACTGACAGAGGTAAGGATGGAGGCCTGCCTGGTCTTTCTTTATTTCTTATACTTTTAAAAAAATGTTTATTTATTTATTTATTTATTTATTTATTTATTTATTTATGTATTTATTAGATATAAGTACACTGTAGCTGTCTTCAGACACTG
The DNA here is from genome assembly GCF_978045245.1 of Mus caroli. Lineage (NCBI taxonomy): Eukaryota > Metazoa > Chordata > Mammalia > Rodentia > Muridae > Mus > Mus caroli. The sequence goes on along the minus strand of NW_028227447.1, from coordinate 61,113 downwards.
TAGAAGAGGGTGTCATCTTCTGGAGAATCTAAATCCCTCTTATGGTCTGCATATGATGTACATAAACACAGCCTCACATATACTTCTAAAAATTTAAAGATGGATGGGCCCACTGAAAGGGCTCAACAATTAACACCATTGTCTCCTCTTCCAGAGAACGTGGGATCAACTACCAGCAACTTTGTGGTGGCCCATCTCAAGTTGCAGGGCATCAGACCGACAGACAGACAGAAAGAGATAAGGATGGCAGGCCTGCCTGATTTATCTTTCTTTCTTATCTTTTTTAAAAATGTTTATTTATTTATTTATTTATTTATTAATTTATTAATTTATTTATTTATTTATTTATTTATTTATTTATTTATTTATTTATTAGATATAAGTACACTGTAGCTGTCTACAGACTCTCCAGAAGAGGGTGTCAGATTCTGGAGAATCTATATCCCTCTTATGGTCTGCATATGATGTACATAAACACAGCCTCTCATATACTTCTAAAAATTTAAAGATGGTTGGGGCCACTGAAAAAGCTCAACAATTAACAGCATTGTCTCCTCTTCCAGAGGACCTGGGATCAACTACCAGCTACTATATTGTGGCCCATCTCCAGTTCCAGGGGATCAGACAGACATACATACAGACAGACAGACCAGGATTGCAGGCCTGCCTGGTTTTTCTTTCTTCTTATACATTTTAAAAATGTTTATTTATTTATATATATATTTATTAGATATAAGTACATTGTACCTGTCTTCAGACACTTCAGAAGAGGGTGTCATATTCTGGAGAATCTAAATCCCTCTTATGGACTGCATATTATGTACATAAACACAGCCTCACATATACTTCTAAAAATTTAAAGAAGGGTGGGGCCACTCTAAAAGCTCAACAATTAACAGCATTGTCTCCTCTTCCAGAGTGCCTGGGATCAACTACCAGCAACTATATGGTGGCCCATCTCCAGTTCTAGACGATCAGACAGACAGACATACAGACAGTGATAAGGATGGCAGGCCTGCCTGGTCTTTCTTTCTTTCTTATCCTTTTTAAAAAATGTTTATTTATATATTTATTTATGTATTTATTAGATATAAGTACACTGTAGCTGTCTTCAGACACTGTAGAAGAGGGTGTCATCTTCTGGAGAATCTAAATCCCTCTTATGGTCTGCATATGATGTACATAAACACAGCCTCACATATACTTCTAAAAATTTAAAGATGGATGGGCCCACTGAAAGGGCTCAACAATTAACACCATTGTCTCCTCTTCCAGAGAACGTGGGATCAACTACCAGCAACTTTGTGGTGGCCCATCTCAAGTTGCAGGGCATCAGACCGACAGACAGACAGAAAGAGATAAGGATGGCAGGCCTGCCTGATTTATCTTTCTTTCTTATCTTTTTTAAAAATGTTTATTTATTTATTTATTTATTTATTTATTTATTTATTTATTTATTTATTTATTTATTTATTTATTAGATATAAGTACACTGTAGCTGTCTACAGACTCTCCAGAAGAGGGTGTCAGATTCTGGAGAATCTATATCCCTCTTATGGTCTGCATATGATGTACATAAACACAGCCTCTCATATACTTCTAAAAATTTAAAGATGGTTGGGGCCACTGAAAAAGCTCAACAATTAACAGCATTGTCTCCTCTTCCAGAGGACCTGGGATCAACTACCAGCAACTATATTGTGGCCCATCTCCAGTTCCAGGGGATCAGACAGACATACATAAAGACAGACAGACCAGGATTGCAGGCCTGCCTGGTTTTTCTTTCTTCTTATACATTTTAAAAATGTTTATTTATTTATATATATATTTATTAGATATAAGTACATTGTACCTGTCTTCAGACACTTCAGAAGAGGGTGTCATATTCTGGAGAATCTAAATCCCTCTTATGGACTGCATATTATGTACATAAACACAGCCTCACATATACTTCTAAAAATTTAAAGAAGGGTGGGGCCACTCTAAAAGCTCAACAATTAACAGCATTGTCTCCTCTTCCAGAGTGCCTGGGATCAACTACCAGCAACTATATGGTGGCCCATCTCCAGTTCTAGACGATCAGACAGACAGACATACAGACAGTGATAAGGATGGCAGGCCTGCCTGGTCTTTCTTTCTTTCTTATCCTTTTTAAAAAATGTTTATTTATATATTTATTTATGTATTTATTAGATATAAGTACACTGTAGCTGTCTTCAGACACTCCAGAAGAGGGTGTCAGATTCTGGAGAATCTAAATCCCTCTTATGGTATGCATATGATGTACATAAACACAGCCTCACATATACTTCTAAAAATTTAAAGATGTGTGGGGCCACTGAGAGGGCTCAACAAGTAACAGCATTGTCTCCTCTTTCAGAGAACCTGGGATAAACTACCAGTACCTTATGGTGGCCCATCTCCAGTTCCAGTGGATCAGACAGACAGACAGAGAGACAGAGAGACAGAGATAAGGATGGCAGGTCTGCCTGGTCTTTCTTTATTTCTTATACTTTTTAAAAAATGTTTATTTATTTATTTATTTATTTATTTATTTATTTATGTATTTATTAGATATAAGTACACTGTAGCCGTCTTCAGACACTCCAGAAGAGGGTGTCAGATTCTGGAGAATCTAAATCCCTCTTATGGTCTGAATATGATGTACATAAACACAGCCTCACATATACTTCTAAAAATTATAAATAGGTGGGGCCACTGAAAGGACTCAACAATTAACAGCATTGTCTCCTCTTCCAGAGGACCTGGGATCAACTACCAGCAACTATATTGTGGCCCATCTCCAGTTCCAGGGGATCAGACAGACATACATACAGACAGACAGACCAGGATTGCAGGCCTGCCTGGTTTTTCTTTCTTCTTATACATTTTAAAAATGTTTATTTATTTATATATATATTTATTAGATATAAGTACATTGTACCTGTCTTCAGACACTTCAGAAGAGGGTGTCATATTCTGGAGAATCTAAATCCCTCTTATGGACTGCATATTATGTACATAAACACAGCCTCACATATACTTCTAAAAATTTAAAGAAGGGTGGGGCCACTCTAAAAGCTCAACAATTAACAGCATTGTCTCCTCTTCCAGAGTGCCTGGGATCAACTACCAGCAACTATATGGTGGCCCATCTCCAGTTCTAGACGATCAGACAGACAGACATACAGACAGTGATAATGATGGCAGGCCTGCCTGGTCTTTCTTTCTTTCTTATCCTTTTTAAAAAATGTTTATTTATATATTTATTTATGTATTTATTAGATATAAGTACACTGTAGCTGTCTTCAGACACTCCAGAAGAGGGTGTCAGATTCTGGAGAATCTAAATCCCTCTTATGGTATGCATATGATGTACATAAACACAGCCTCACATATACTTCTAAAAATTTAAAGATGTGTGGGGTCACTGAGAGGGCTCAACAATTAACAGCATTGTCTCCTCTTTCAGAGAACCTGGGATAAACTACCAGCACCTTATGGTGGCCCATCTCCAGTTCCAGGGGATCAGACAGACAGACAGACAGACAGAAAGACAGAGTTAAGGATGGCAGGCCTGCCTGGTCTATCTTTATTTCTTATACTTTTTAAAATATTTTTATTTATTTATTTATTTATTTATTTATTTATTTATTTATTTATTTATTTATTTATTAGATATAAGTACACTGTAGCCGTCTTCAGACACTCCATAAGCGGGTGTCAGATTCTAGAGAATCTAAATCCCTCTTATGGTCTGAATATGATGTACATAAACACAGCCTCACATATACTTCTAAAAATTATAAATAGGTGGGGCCACTGAAAGGACTCAACAATTAACAGCATTGTCTCCTCTTCCAGAGTACCTGGGATCAACTACCAGCACCTAAACGGTGGCCCATCTCCAGTTCCAGGGGATCAGACAGACAGACAGACAGACAGTGATAAGGATGGCAGGCCTGCCTGGTTATTCTTTCTTTCTTATCCTTTTCAAAAAAATGTTTATTTATATATTTATTTATGTATTTATTAGATATAAGTACACTGTAGCTGTCTTCAGCCACTCCTGAAGAGGGTGTCAGATTCTGGAGAATCTAAATCCCTCTTATGGTCTGCATATGATGTACATAAACACAGCCTCACATATACTTCTAAAAATTTAAAGATGTGTGGGGCCAATGAGAGGGCTCAACAATTAACAGCATTGTCTCCTCTTTCAGAGAACCTGGGATAAACTACCAGCACCTTATGTTGGGCCATCTCCAGTTCCAGTGGATCAGACAGACAGACAGACAGACAGAGAGACAGAGATAAGGATGGCAGGCCTGCCTGGTCTTTCTTTATTTCTTATACTTTTTAAAAAATGTTTATTTATTTATTTATTTATTTATTTATTTATTTATTTATTAGATATAAGTACACTGTAGCCGTCTTCAGACACTCCAGAAGAGGGTGTCAGATTCTAGAGAATCTAAATCCCTATTATGGTCTGAATATGATGTACATAAACACAGCCTCACATATACTTCTAAATATTATAAATAGGTGGGGCCACTGAAAGGACTCAACAATTAACAGCATTGTCTACTCTTCCAGAGAACCTGGGATCAACTACCAGCACCTAAAACGTGGCCCATCTCCAGTTCCAGGGGATCAGACAGACAGAAAGTCAGACAGTGATAAGGATGGCAGGCCTGCCTGGTCTTTCTCTCTTTCTTATCCTTTTTTTAAAAAAATGTTTATTTATTTATTTATTTATTTATTTATTTATTTATTTATTTATTATTAGATATAAGTACACTGTAGCTGTTCAGACACTCCAGAAGAGGGTGTCAGATTCTGGAGAATCTAAATCCCTCTTATGGTCTGCATATGATGTACATAAACACAGCCTCGCATATACTTCTAAAAATTTAAAGATGTGTGGGGCCACTGAGAGGGCTCAACAATTAACAGCATTGTCTACTCTTTCAGAGAACCTGGGATAAACTACCAGCACCTTATGGTGGCCCATCTCCAGTTCCAGGGGATCAGACAGACAGACAGACAGACAGAAAGACAGAGATAAGGATGGCAGGCCTGCCTGGTCTTTCTTTCTTTCTTTCTTATCCTTTTTAAAAAAATGTTTATTTATATATTTATTTATGTATTTATTAGATATATGTACACTGTAGCTGCTTTCAGACACTCCAGAAGAGGGTGTCAGATTCTGGAGAATCTAAACCCCTCTTATGGTCTGCATATGATGTACATAAACACAGCCTCGCATATACTTCTAAAAATTTAAAGATGGGTGGGGCCACTGAGAGGGCTCAACAATTAACAGCATTGTCTCCTCTTTCAGAGAACCTGGGATAAACTACCAGCACCTTATGGTGGCCCATCTCCAGTTCCAGGGGATCAGACAGACAGACAGACAGACAGAAAGACAGAGATAAGGATGGCAGGCCTGCCTGGTCTTTCTTTATTTCTTATACTTTTTAAAATATGTTTATTTATTTATTTATTTATTTATTTATTTATTTATTTATTTATTTATTTATTAGATATAAGTACACTGTAGCCGTCTTCAGATACTCCATAAGCGGGTGTCAGATTCTAGAGAATCTAAATCCCTCTTATGGTCTGAATATGATGTACATAAACACAGCCTCACATATACTTCTAAAAATTATAAATAGGTGGGGCCACTGAAAGGACTCAACAATTAACAGCATTGTCTCCTCTTCCAGAGAACCTGGGATCAACTACCAGCACCTAAAAGGTGGCCCATCTCCAGTTCCAGGGGATCAGACAGACAGACAGACAGACAGTGATAAGGATGGCATGCCTGCCTGGTATTTCTTTCTTTCTTATCCTTTTTTAAAAAAAATGTTTATTTATTTATTTATTTATTTATTTATTTATTTATTTATTATTAGATATAAGTACACTGTAGCTGTTCAGACACTCCAGAAGAGGGTGTCAGATTCTGGAGAATCTAAATCCCTCTTATGGTCTGCATATGATGTACATAAACACAGCCTCACATATACTTCTAAAAATTTAAAGGAGGGTGGGGCCACTGAAAGGGCTCAACAATTAATAGCCTTGTCTCCTCTTCCAGAGAACATGGGATCAACTAACAGCAACTATATGATGGCCCATCTCCAGTTCCAAGGGATCAGACAGTCTGACAGACAGACAGACTGACAGAGATTAGGATGGCAGGCCTGCCTGGTCTTTCTTTCTTTCTTTCTTATCCTTTTTAAAAAAATGTTTATTTATATATTTATTTATGTATTTATTAGATATATGTACACTGTAGCTGTCTTCAGACACTCCAGAAGAGGGTGTCAGATTCTGGAGAATCTAAATCCCTCTTATGGTCTGCATATGATGTACATAAACACAGCCTCGCATATACTTCTAAAAATTTAAAGATGGGTGGGGCCACTGAGAGGGCTCAACAATTAACAGCATTGTCTCCTCTTTCAGAGAACCTGGATAAACTACCAGCACCTTATGGTGGCCCATCTCCAGTTCCAGAGGATCAGACAGACAGACAGACAGAGAGACAGAGATATGGATGGCAGGCCTGCCTGGTCCTTCTTTCTTTCTTATACTTTTTAAAAAAATGTTTATTTATATATTTATTTATGTATTTATTAGATATATGTACACTGTAGCTGCTTTCAGACAATCCAGAAGAGGGTATCAGATTCTGGAGAATCTAAACCCCTCTAATGGTCTGCATATGATGTACATAAACACAGCCTCGCATATACTTCTAAAAATTTAAAGACAGGTGGGGCCACTGAGAGGGCTCAACAATTAACAGCATTGTCTCCTCTTTCAGAGAACCTGGGATAAACTACCAGCACCTTATGGTGGCCCATCTCCAGTTCCAGGGGATCAGACAGACAGACAGACAGACAGAAAGACAGAGATAAGGATGGCAGGCCTGCCTGGTCTATCTTTATTTCTTATACTTTTTAAAATATGTTTATTTATTTATTTATTTATTTATTTATGTATTTATTAGATATAAGTACACTGTAGCCGTCTTCAGACACTCCATAAGCGGGTGTCAGATTCTAGAGAATCTAAATCCCTCTTATGGTCTGAATATGATGTACATAAACACAGCCTCACATATACTTCTAAATATTATAAATAGGTGGGGCCACTGAAAGGACTCAACAATTAACAGCATTGTCTCCTCTTCCAGAGTACCTGGGATCAACTACCAGCACCTAAATGGTGGCCCATCTCCAGTTCCAGGGGATCAGACAGACAGACAGACAGACAGTGATAAGGATGGCAGGCCTGCCTGGTCATTCTTTCTTTCTTATCCTTTTCAAAAAAATGTTTATTTATATTTTTATTTATGTATTTATTAGATATAAGTACACTGTAGCTGTCTTCAGCCACTCCTGAAGAGGGTGTCAGATTCTGGAGAATCTAAATCCCTCTTATGGTCTGCATATGATGTACATAAACACAGCCTCACATATACTTCTAAAAATTTAAAGATGTGTGGGGCCAATGAGAGGGCTCAACAATTAACAGCATTGTCTCCTCTTTCAGAGAACCTGGGATAAACTACCAGCACCTTATGGTGGGCCATCTCCAGTTCCAGTGGATCAGACAGACAGACAGACAGACAGACAGAGAGACAGAGATAAGGATGGCAGGCCTGCCTGGTCTTTCTTTATTTCTTATACTTTTTAAAAAATGTTTATTTATTTATTTATTTATTTATTTATTTATTTATTAGATATAAGTACACTGTAGCCGTCTTCAGACACTCCCAAAGAGGGTGTCAGATTCTAGAGAATCTAAATCCCTATTATGGTCTGAATATGATGTACATAAACACAGCCTCACATATACTTCTAAATATTATAAATAGGTGGGGCCACTGAAAGGACTCAACAATTAACAGCATTGTCTACTCTTCCAGAGAACCTGGGATCAACTACCAGCACCTAAAAGGTGGCCCATCTCCAGTTCCAGGGGATCAGACAGACAGAAAGACAGACAGTGATAAGGATGGCAGGCCTGCCTGGTCTTTCTCTCTTTCTTATCCTTTTTTTAAAAAAATGTTTATTTATTTATTTATTTATTTATTTATTTATTTATTTATTTATTTATTTATTTATTTATTATTAGATATAAGTACACTGTAGCTGTTCAGACACTCCAGAAGATGGTGTCAGATTCTGGAGAATCTAAATCCCTCTTATGGTCTGCATATGATGTACATAAACACAGCCTCACATATACTTCTAAAAATTTAAAGAAGGGTGGGGCCACTCTAAAAGCTCAACAATTAACAGCATTGTCTCCTCTTCCAGAGTACCTGGGATCAACTACCAGCAACTATATGGTGGCCCATCTCCAGTTGCAGGGGATCAGACAGACAGACATACAGACAGTGATAAGGATGGCAGGCCTGCCTGGTCTTTCTTTCTTTCTTATCCTTTTAAAAAAAATGTTTATTTATATATTTATTTATGTATTTATTAGATATATGTACACTGTAGCTGCTTTCAGACACTCCAGAAGAGGGTGTCAGATTCTGGAGAATCTAAACCCCTCTTATGGTCTGCATATGATGTACATAAACACAGCCTCGCATATACTTCTAAAAATTTAAAGATGGGTGGGGCCACTGAGAGGGCTCAACAATTAACAGCATTGTCTCCTCTTTCAGAGAACCTGGGATAAACTACCAGCACCTTATGGTGGCCCATCTCCAGTTCCAGGGGATCAGACAGACAGACAGACAGAAAGACAGAGATAAGTATGGCAGGCCTGCCTGGTCTTTCTTTATTTCTTATACTTTTTAAAATATGTTTATTTATTTATTTATTTATTTATTTATTTATTTATTTATTTATTTATGTATTTATTAGATATAAGTACACTGTAGCTGTCTTCAGACACTCCATAAGCGGGTGTCAGATTCTAGAGAATCTAAATCCCTCTTATGGTCTGAATATGATGTACATAAACACAGCCTCACATATACTTCTAAAAATTATAAATAGGTGGGGCCACTGAAAGGACTCAACAATTAACAGCATTGTCTCCTCTTCCAGAGAACCTGGGATCAACTACCAGCACCTAAAAGGTGGCCCATCTCCAGTTCCAGGGGATCAGACAGACAGACAGACAGACAGTGATAAGGATGGCAGGCCTGCCTGGTCTTTCTTTCTTTCTTATCCGTTTTTTAAAAAAAGTTTATTTATTTATTTATTTATTTATTTATTTATTTATTTATTTATGTATTTATTAGATATAAGTACACTGTAGCCGTCTTCAGACACTCCAGAAGAGGGTGTCAGATTCTAGAGAATCTAAAGCCCTCTTATGGTCTGAATATGATGTACATAAACACAGCCTCACATATACTTCTAAAAATTATAAATAGGTGGGGCCACTGAAAGGACTCGACAATTAACAGCATTGTCTCCTCTTCCAGAGAACCTGGGATCAACTACCAGCACCTAAAAGGTGGCCCATCTCCAGTTCCAGGGAATCAGACAGACAGACAGACAGACAGAGATAAGGAGGGCAGGCCTGCCTGGTTTTTCTTTCTTTCTTATCCTTTTAAAATAATGTTTATTTATTTTTTATTTATTTATTTATGTATTTATTAGATATAAGTACACTGTAGTTGTCTTCAGACACTCCTGAAGAGGGTGTCAGATTCTGGAGAATCTAAATCCCTCTTATGGTCTGCATATGATGTACGTAAACACAGCCTAACATATACTTCTAAAAATTTAAAGATAGGTGGAGCCACTGAAAGGGCTCAACAATTAACAGCATTGTCTCTTCTTCCAGAGAACCTGGGATCAACTAACAGCAACTATATGGTGGCCCATCTCCAGTTCCAAGGGATCAGACAGACAGACAGACAGACAGACTGACAGAGGTAAGGATGGAGGCCTGCCTGGACTTTCTATCTTTCTTATACTTTTAAAAAAATGTTTATTTATTTATTTATTTATTTATTTATTTATTATTAGATATAAGTACACTGTAGCTGTTCAGACACTCCAGAAGAGGGTGTCAGATTCTGGAGAATCTAAATCCCTCTTTTGGTCTGCATATGATGTACATATACACAGCCTCACATATACTTCTAAAAATTTAAAGAAGGGTGGGGCCACTCTAAAAGCTCAACAATTAACAGCATTGTCTCCTCTTCCAGAGTACCTGGGATCAACTACCAGCAACTATATGGTGGCCCATCTCCAGTTCCAGGGGATCAGACAGACAGACATACAGACAGTGATAAGGATGGCAGGCCTGCCTGGTCATTCTTTCTTTCTTATCCTTTTCAAAAAAATGTTTATTTATATATTTATTTATGTATTTATTAGATATAAGTACACTGTAGCTGTCTTCAGACACCCCAGAAGAGGGTGTCAGATTCTGGAGAATCTAAATCCCTCTTATGGTCTGCATATGATGTACATAAACACAGCCTCACATATACTTCTAAAAATTTAAAGATGTGTGGGGCCAATGAGAGGGCTCAACAATTAACAGCATTGTCTCCTCTTTCAGAGAACCTGGGATAAACTACCAGCACCTTATGGTGGCCCATCTCCAGTTCCAGTGGATCAGACAGACAGACAGACAGAGAGACAGAGATAAGGATGGCAGGCCTGCCTGGTCTTTCTTTATTTCTTCTACTTTTTAAAAAATGTTTATTTATTTATTTATTTATTTAATTATTTATGTATTTATTAGATATAAGTACACTGTAGCCGTCTTCAGACACTCCAGAAGAGGGTGTCAGATTCTAGAGAATCTAAATCCCTCTTATGGTCTGAATATGATGTACATAAACACAGCCTCACATATACTTCTAAAAATTATAAATAGGTGGGGCCACTGAAAGGACTCAACAATTAACAGCATTGTCTAATCTTCCAGAGAACCTGGGATCAACTACCAGCACCTAAAAGGTGGCCCATCTCCAGTTCCAGGGGATCAGACAGACAGACAGACAGACAGTGATAAGGATGGCAGGCCTGCCTGGTCTTTCTTTCTTTCTTATCCTTTTTTAAAAAAAATGTTCGTTTATTTATTTATTTATTTATTTATTTATTTATTTATTTATTTATTTATTATTAGATATAAGTACACTGTAGCTGTTCAGACACTCCAGAAGAGGGTGTCAGATTCTGGAGAATCTAAATCCCTCTTATGGTCTGCATATGATGTACATAAACACAGCCTCACATATACTTCTAAAAATTTAAAGAAGGGTGGGGCCACTCTAAAAGCTCAAGAATTAACAGCATTGTCTCCTCTTCCAGAGTACCTGGGATCAACTACCAGCAACTATATGGTGGCCCATCTCCAGTTCCAGGGGATCAGACAGACAGACATACAGACAGTGATAAGGATGGCAGGCCTGCCTGGTCTTTCTTTCTTTCTTATCCTTTTAAAAAAATGTTTATTTATATATTTATTTATGTATTTATTAGATATATGTACACTGTAGCTGTCTTCAGACACTCCAGAAGAGGGTGTCAGATTCTGGAGAATCTAAATCCCTCTTTTTTTTTTTTATTATTTTTTTTATATTTTTATTACATATTTTCCTCAATTACATTTCCAATACTATCCCAAAAGTCCCCATAGCGCCCCCCACTTCCCTACCCACCCATTCCCATTCTTTTGGCCCTGGCATTCCCCTATATTGGGGCATATAAAGTTTGCAAGTCCAATGGGCCTCTCTTTCCATTGATGGCCGACTAGGCCATCTTTCGATACATATGCAGCTAGAGACAAGAGCTCCAGGGTTCTGGTTAGTACATCATGTTGTTCCAACAACAGGGTTGCAGATCCCTTTAGCTCCTTGGGTACTTTCTCTAGCTTCTCCATTGGGAGCCCTGTGATACATCCAATAGCTGACTGTGAACATCCTCTCCTGTGTTTGCTAGGCCCCGGCATCATCTCACAAGAGACAGCTATATTTGGGTCCTTTCAGCAAAATCTTGCTAGTGTATGCAATGGTGTCAGCGTTTAGAAGCTGATTATGGGACGGATCCCTGGATACAGCAGTCTCTAAATGGTCCATCCTTTCATCACAGCTACGAACTTTGTCTCTGTAACTCCTTCACTGGGTGTTTTGTTCCCAATTCTAAGAAGGTGCACAGTGTCCACACTTTGGTCTTCATTCTTCTTGAGTTTCATGCGTTTATCAAATTGTATCTTATATCTTGGGTATCCTAAGTTTTGGGCTAATATCCACTTATCAATGAATACATATTGTGTGAGTTCTTTTGTGATTGTGTTACTTCACTCAAGATGATGCCCTCCAGGTCCATCCATTTGGCTAGGAATTTCATAAATTCATTCTTTTTAATAGCTGAGTAGTACTCCATTGTGTAAATGTACCATAATTTCTGTATCCATTCCTGTGTTGAGGGACATCTGGGTTCTTTCCAGCTTCTGGCTATTATAAATAGGGCTGCTATGAACATAGTGGAGCATGTGTCCTTTTTACCGGTTGGGACATCTTCTGGATATATGCCCAGGAGAGGTATTGCTGGATCCTCCGGTAGTACTATGTCCAATTTTCTGAGGAACCGCCAGACTGATTTCCAGAGTGGTTGTACAAGCTTGCAATCCCACCAACAATGGAGGAGTGTTCCTCTTTCTCCACATCCTCGCCAGCATCTGCTGTCACCTGAATTTTTGATCTTAGCCATTCTGACTGGTGTGAGGTGGAATCTCAGGGTTGTTTTGATTTGCATTTCCCTGATGATTAAGGATGTTGAACATTTTTTCAGGTGCTTCTCTGCCATTCGGTATTCCTCAGGTGAGAATTCTTTGTTCAGTTCTGAGCCCCATTTTTTAATGGGGTTTTTTGACTTTCTGGAGTCCACCTTCTTGAGTTCTTTATATATATTGGATATTAGTCCCTTATCTGATTTAGGATAGGTGACGATCCTTTCCCAATCTGTTGGTGGTTTTTTTGTCTTATTGATGGCGTCTTTAGCTTTGCAGAAGCTTTGTAGTTTCATGAGGTCCCACTTGTCAATTCTCGATCTTACAGCACACGCCATTACTGTTCTATTCAGGAATTTTTCCCCTGTGCCCATATCTTCAAGGCTTTTCCCCACTTTCTCCTCTATAAGTTTCAGTGTCTCTGGTTTTATGTGAAGTTCCTTGATCCACTTAGACTTGACCTTAGTACAAGGAGATAGGAATGGATCGATTCGCATTCTTCTACATGTTAACAACCAGTTGTGCCAGCACCATTTGTTGAAAATGCTGTCTTTCTTCCACTGGATGTTTTTAGCTCCCTTGTCGAAGATCAAGTGACCATAGGTGTGTGGGTTCATTTCTGGGTCTTCAATTCTATTCCATTGGTCTATTTGTCTGTCACTATACCAGTACCATGCAGTTTTTATCACAATTGCTCTGTAGTAGAGCTTTAGGTCCGGCATGGTGATTCCACCAGAGGTTCTTTTATCCTTGAGAAGAGTTTTTGCTATCCTAGGTTTTTTGTTATTCCAGATGAATTTGCAGATTGCACTTTCTAATTCGTTGAAGAATTGATTTGGAATTTTGATGGGGATTGCATTGAATCTGTAGATTGCTTTTGGCAAGATAGCCATTTTTACAATGTTGATCCTGCCAATCCATGAGCATGGGAGATCTTTCCATCTTCTGAGATCTTCTAGAATTTCTTTCTTCAGAGACTTGAAGTTTTTATTATACAGATCTTTCACTTCCTTAGTTAGAGTCACGCCAAGATATTTTATATTATTTGTGACTATTGAGAAGGGTGTTGTTTCCCTAATTTCTTTCTCAGCCTGTTTATTCTTTGTGTAGAGAAAGGCCATTGATTTGTTTGAGTTAATTTTATATCCAGCTACTTCACCGAAGCTGTTTATCAGGCTTAGGAGTTCTCTGGTGGAATTTTTAGGGTCACTTATATATACTATCATATCATCTGCAAAGAGTGATATTTTGACTTCATCTTTTCCAATTTGTATCCCTTTGATCTCCTTTTGTTGTCGAATTGCTCTGGCTAGGACTTCAAGTACAATGTTGAATAGGTATGGAGAAAGTGGACAGCCTTGTCTAGTCCCTGATTTTAGAGGGATTGCTTCAAGCTTCTCACCATTTACTTTGATGTTGGCTACTGGTTTGCTGTAGATTGCTTTTATCATGTTTAGGTATGGGCCTTGAATTCCTGATCTTTCCAAGACTTTTATCATGAATGGGTGTTGGATCTTATCAAATGCTTTTTCCGCATCTAACGAGATGACCATGTGGTTTTTGTCTTTGAGTTTGTTTATATACTGGATTACGTTGATGGATTTCCGTATATTGAACCATCCCTGCATCCCTGGGATGAAACCTACTTGGTCAGGATGGATGATTGTTTTGATGTGTTCTTGGATTCGGTTAGCAAGAACTTTATTGAGGAATTTTGCATCAATATTCATAAGGGATATTGGTCTGAAGTTTTCTATCTTTGTTGGGTCTTTTTGTGGTTTAGGTATCAGAGTAATTGTGGCTTCATAGAATGAGTTGGGTAGAGTACCTTCTGTTTCTATTTTGTGGAATAGTTTGTGAAGAACTGGGATTAGATCTTCTTTGAAGGTCTGATAGAACTCTGCACTAAACCCATCTGGTCCTGGGCTTTTTTTAGTTGGGAGACTATTAATGACTGCTTCTATTTCTTTGGGGGATATAGGGCTGTTTAGATCATTAACCTGATCTTGATTCAACTTTGGTACCTGGTATCTGTCTAGGAACTTCTCCATTTCATCCAGGTTCTCCAGTTTTGTTGAGTATAGCCTTTGGTAGAAGGATCTGATGGTGTTTTGGATGTCTTCAGGATCTGTTGTTATGTCTCCTTTTTCATTTCTGATTTTGTTAATTAGGATGCTTTCCCTGTGCCCTCTAGTGAGTCTGGCTAAGGGTTTATCTATCTTGTTGATTTTCTCAAAGAACCAGCTCCTTGATTGGTTGATTCTTTGAATAGTTTTTCTTGTTTCCACTTGGTTGATTTCACCCCTGAGTTTGATTATTTCCTGCCGTCTACTCCTCTTGGGTGAATTTGCTTCCTTTTGTTCTAGTGCTTTTAGGTGTGTTGTCAAGCTGCTAATGTGTGCTCTCTCTAGTTTCCTTTTGGAGGCACTCAGAGCTATGAGTTTTCCTCTTAAAAATGCTTTCATTGCGTCCCATAAGTTTGGGTATGTTGTGGCTTCATTTTCATTGAACTCTAAAAAGTCCTTAATTTCTTTCTTTATTCTCCTTGACCAAGGTATCATTGAGAAGAGTGTTGTTCAGTTTCCACGTGAAGGTTGGCTTTCTATTATTTATTTTGTTATTGAAGATCAGCCTTAGTCCATGGTGATCTGATAGGATGCATGGGACAATTTCAATATTTTTATATCTGTTGAGGCCTGTTTTGTGACCAATTATGAGGTCAATTTTGGAGAAGGTACCATGAGGTGCTGAGAAGAAGGTATATCCTTTTGTTTTAGGATAGAATGTTCTGTAGATATCTGCCAGATCCATTTGATTCATAATTTCTGTTAGTTTCACTGTGTCCCTGTTTAGTTTCTGTTTCCATGATCTGTCCATTTGTGAAAGTGGTGTGTTGAAGTCTCCCACTATTATTGTATGAGGTGCAATGTGTGCTTTGAGCTTTACTAAAGTTTCTTTAATGAATGTGGCTGCCTTTGTATTTGGAGCATAGATATTCAGGATTGATAGTTCCTCTTGGAGGATTTTACCTTTGATGAGTATGAAGTGTCCCTCCCTGTCTTTTTTAATGACTTTGGGTTGGAAGTCAATCTTATCAGATATTAGAATGGCTACTCCAGCTTGTTTCTTCATGCCATTTGCTTGGAAAATTGTTTTCCAGCCTTTCATTCTGAGGTAGTGTCTATCCTTTTCTCTGAGATGAGTTTCGTGTAAGCAGCAAAATGTTGGGTCTTGTTTGTGTAGCCAGTTTGTTAGTCTATGTCTTTTTATCGGGGAGTTGAGTCCATTGATATTAAGAGATATTAAGGAAAAGTAATTGTTGTTTCCTGTTATTTTTGTTGTTAAAGTTGGCATTTTGTTCTTGTGGCTGTCTACTTTTAGGTTTGTTGAGGGATTACCTTCTTGTTGTTTCTAGGGCGTGGTTCCTGTCCTTGTATTGGTTTTTTTCTGTTATTATCCTTTGAAGGGCTGGATTCGTGGAGAGATAATGTGTGAATTTGGTTTTGTCGTGGAATACTTTGGTTTCTCCATCTATGTTAATTGAGAGTTTGGCTGGGTATAGTAGCCTGGGCTGGAATTTGTGTTCTTTTAGTGTCTGTATAACATCTGTCCAGGATCTTCTGGCTTTCATAGTCTCTGGTGAAAAGTCTGGTGTAATTCTGATAGGCTTGCCTTTATATGTTACTTGGCCTTTTTCTCTTACTGCTTTTAGTATTCTATCTTTATTTAGAGCATTTGTTGCTCTGATTATTATGTGTCGGGAGGTATTTCTTTTCTGGTCCAGTCTATTTGGAGTTCTGTAGGCTTCTTGTATGTTCATGGGCATCTCTTTCTTTAGATTTGGGAAGTTTTCTTCTATAATTTTGTTGAAGATGTTTGCTGGTCCTTTGAGTTGAAAATCTTCATTCTCATCCACTCCTATTATCCGTAGGTTTGGTCTTCTCATTATGTCCTGTATTTCTTGGATGTTTTGAGTTAGGATCTTTTTGCATTTTACATTTTCCTTGATTGTTGTGCCGATGTTCTCTATGGAATCTTCTGCACCTGAGATTTTCTCTTCCATCCCTTGTATTCTGTTGCTGATGCTCGTATCTATGGTTCCAGATTTCTTTCCTAGGGTTTCTATCTCCAGTGTTGCCTCATTTTGGGTTTTCTTTATTGTGTCTACTTCCCTTTTTAGGTCTAGTATGGTTTTGTTCATTTCCATCATCTGTTTGGATGTGTTTTCCTGTTTTTCTGTAAGGACTTCTACCTGTTTGATTATGTTATCATGTTTTTCTTTAAGGATTTGTAACTCTTTAGCAGTGTTCTCCTGCAATTCTTTAAGGGATTTTTGTGCTTCCTCTTTATTGTCTTCTGCTTTTTAGCAGTGTTCTCCTGCATTTCTTTAAGTGTGTTATTAAAGTCCTTCTTGAAGTCCTCTATCATCATCAGGAGATATGCTTTTAAATCCGTGTCTAGCTTTTCCGGTGTGTTGGGGTGCCCTGGACTGGGCGAAGTGGGGGTGCTGGGTTCTGATGATGGTGAGTGGTCTTGGTTTCTGTTAGTAAGATTATTACGTTTACCTTTCGCCATTTGGTAATCTCTGGGGTTAGTTGTTATCGTCACTATTTAAAGATTGGAGCAGAAGCTGTGTTCCACTCACCAGCAGTCTCTAAATCCTGCGGCGGGGGTCGTGGGTAGCTGACGGTACCCCGGTGCTGGTCCAGCCGGAAGAGGCCTGTGGTCCTACTCAGGCCGTTTTTCTGCTTCCCTAACTAATGCAGTCTCTGGTCCCGCGTGCAATTGGATTGGAGCAGAAACTGTGTTCCACTCTCCAGAAGTCTTAAGATCCAGCAGTCCCAAAATCCTGCGGCGGGGGTCGTGGGTAGCTGGCGGGTGTCAGGCAACCCTGCGCTCCCGATACCCCGGCGCTGATCCGGCTGGATGAGGCCTGTGGTCCTACTCAGGCCGGTTTCTGCTTCCCTAACTAATCTCTAAATTCCTCTTATGGTCTGCATATTCGGTACATAAACACAGCCTTGCATATACTTCTAAAAATTTAAAGATGGGTGGGGCCACTGAGAGGGCTCAATAATTAACAGCATTGTCTCCTCTTTCAGAGAACCTGGGATAAACTACCAGCACCTTATGGTGGCCCATCTCCAGTTCCAGGGGATCAGACAGAAAGACAGACAGAGAGACAGAGATATGGATGGCAGGCCTGCCTGGTCTTTCTTTATTTCTTATACTTTTTAAAAAATGTTTATTTATTTATTTATTTATTTATTTATTTATTTATTTATGTATTTATTAGATATAAGTACACTGTAGCCGTCTTCAGACACTCCAGAAGAGGGTGTCAGATTCTAGAGAATCTAAATCCCTCTTATGGTCTGAATATGATGTACATAAACACAGCCTTGCATATACTTCTAAAAATTTAAAGATGGGTGGGGCCACTGAGAGGGCTCAACAATTAACAGCATTGTCTCCTCTTTCAGAGAACCTGGGATAAACTACCAGCACCTTATGGTGGCCCATCTCCAGTTCCAGGGGATCAGACAGACAGACAGGCAGAGAGACAGAGATATGGATGGCAGGCCTGCCTGGTCTTTCTTTATTTCTTATATTTTTAAAAAATGTTTATTTATTTATTTATTTATTTATTTATTTATTTATTTATTTATTTATTAGATATAAGTACACTGTAGCCGTCTTCAGACACTCCAGAAGAGGGTGTCAGATTCTAGAGAATCTAAATCCCTCTTATGGTCTGAATATGATGTACATAAACACAGCCTCACATATACTTCTAAAAATTATAAATAGTTGGGGCCACTGAAAGGACTCAACAATTAACAGCATTGTCTCCTCTTCCAGAGAACCTGGGATCAACTACCAGCACCTAAAAGGTGGCCCATCTCCAGTTCCAGGGGATCAGACAGACAGACAGACAGACAGTGATAAGGATGGCAGTCCTGCCTGGTCTTTCTTTCTTTCTTATCCTTTTTAAAAAAATGTGTATTTATATATTTATTTATGTATTTATTAGATATAAGTACACTGTAGCTGTCTTCAGACACTCCAGAAGAGGGTGTCAGATTCTGGAGAATCTAAATCCCTTTTATGGTCTGCATATGATGTACATAAACACAGCCTCACATATACTTCTAAAAATTTAAAGATGTGTGGGGCCAATGAGAGGGCTCAACAATTAACAGCATTGTCTCCTCTTTCAGAGAA
The DNA here is from genome assembly GCF_978045245.1 of Mus caroli. Taxonomy (NCBI): domain Eukaryota; kingdom Metazoa; phylum Chordata; class Mammalia; order Rodentia; family Muridae; genus Mus; species Mus caroli. Next base: position 42,144 of record NW_028227447.1, on the reverse strand, counting down.
CCTGGGATAAACTACCAGCACCTTATGGTGGCCCATCTCCAGTTCCAGTGGATCAGACAGACAGACAGACAGAGAGACAGAGATATGGATGGCAGGCCTGACTGGTCTTTCTTTATTTCTTATACTTTTTAAAAAATGTTTATTTATTTATTCATTTATTTATTTATTTATGTATTTATTAGATATAAGTACACTGTAGCCGTCTTCAGACACTCCAGAAGATCGTGTCAGATTCTGGAGAATCTAAATCCCTCTTATGGTCTGAATATGATGTACATAAACACAGCCTCACATATACTTGTAAAAATTAAAATGGGTGGGGCCACTGAAAGGGCTCAACAATTAACAGCATTGCCTCCTCTTCCAGAGAACCTGGGATCAACTACCAGCACCTACAAGGTGGCCCATCTCCAGTTCCAGGGGATCAGACAGACAGACAGACAGACAGAGATAAGTATGGCAGGCCTGCCTGGTCTTTCTTTCTTTCTTATGGTTTTAAAATAATGTTTATTTATTTATTTATTTATTTATTTATATATGTTTGTATTTATTAGATATAAGTACACTGTAGTTGTCTTCAGACACTCCAGAAGAGGGTGTCAGATTCTGGAGAAACTAAATCCCTCTTATGGTCTGCATATGATGTACATAAACACAGCCTAACATATACTTCTAAAAATTTAAAGATAGGTGGAGCCACTGAAAGGGCTCAACAATTAATAGCATTGTCTCCTCTTCCAGAGAACCTGGGATCAACTAACAGCAACTATATGGTGGCCCATCTCCAGTTCCAAGGGATCAGACAGTCTGACAGACAGACAGACTGACAGAGATTAGGATGGCAGGCCTGCCTGGCCTTTCTTTCTTTATTATCCTTTTTAAAAAATGTTTATTTATTTATGTATTTATTAGATATAAGTACACTGTAGCTGTCTTCAGACACTCCAGAAGAGGGTGTCAGATTCTGGAGAATCTAAATCCCTCTTATGGTCTGCATATGATGTACATAAACACAGCCTCACATATACTACTAAAAATTTAACGATGGGTGGGGCCACTGAAAGTGTTCAACAATTAACAGCATTGTCTCCTCTTCCAGAGAACCTGTGATAAACTACCAGCACTTATATGGTGGCCCATCTCCAGTTCCAGGGGATCAGAACGACTGATAGACAGACAGACAGAGATAAGGATGGTAGGCCTGCCTGGCCTTTCTTTTTTTCTTATCAGGTTTAAATAATGTTTATTTATTTATTTATTTATTTATTTATTTATTTATGTATTTATTAGATATAAGTACACTGTAGCTGTCTTCAGACACTCCAGAAGAGGGTGTCAGATTCTGGAGAATCTAAATCCCTCTTATGGTCTGCATATGATGTACATAAACACAGACTCACATATACTTCTAAAAATTTAAAGATGGGTAGGGCCACTGATAGGGCTCAACAATTAAGAGCATTGTCTCCTCTTCCAGAGAACCTTGGATCAACTACCAGCAACTATATGGTGGCCCATCTCCAGTTCCCGCGGATCAGATAGACAGACAGACAGACAGGCAGAGATATGGATGGCAGGCCTGCCTGGTCTTTCTTTCTTTCTTATCCTTTTTAAAAAATGTTTATTTATTTATTTATTTATTTATCTATTTATTTATTAGATATAAGTACACTGTAGCTGTCTTCAGACACTCCAGAAGAGGGTGTCAGATTCTGGAGAATCTAAATCCCTCTTATGGTCTGCATATGATGTACATAAACACAGCCTCACATATACTTCTAAAAATTTAAAGACGGGTGGGGCCACTCTAAAAGCTCAACAATTAACAGCATTGTCTCCTCTTCCAGAGTACCTGGGATCAACTACCAGCAACTATATGGTGGCCCATCTCCAGTTCCAGGGGATCAGACAGACAGACATACAGACAGTGATAAGGATGGCAGGCCTGCCTGGTCTTTCTTTCTTTATTATCCTTTTTTAAAAAATGTTAATTTATATATTTATTTATGTATTTATTAGATATATGTACACTGTAGCTGTCTTCAGACACTCCAGAAGAGGGTGTCAGATTCTGGAGAATCTAAATCCCTCTTATGGTCTGCATATTCGGTACATAAACACAGCCTTGCATATACTTCTAAAAATTTAAAGATGGGTGGGGCCACTGAGAGGGCTCAACAATTAACAGCATTGTCTCCTCTTTCAGAGAACCTGGGATAAACTACCAGCACCTTATGGTGGCCCATCTCCAGTTCCAGGGGATCAGACAGACAGACAGACAGAGAGACAGAGATATGGATGGCAGGCCTGCCTGGTCTTTCTTTATTTCTTATATTTTTAAAAAATGTTTATTTATTTATTTATTTATTTATTTATTTATTTATTTATTTATTTATTTATTAGATATAAGTACACTGTAGCCGTCTTCAGACACTCCAGAAGAGGGTGTCAGATTCTAGAGAATCTAAATCCCTCTTATGGTCTGAATATGATGTACATAAACACAGCCTCACATATACTTCTAAAAATTATAAATAGTTGGGGCCACTGAAAGGACTCAACAATTAACAGCATTGTCTCCTCTTCCAGAGAACCTGGGATCAACTACCAGCACCTAAAAGGTGGCCCATCTCCAGTTCCAGGGGATCAGACAGACAGACAGACAGACAGTGATAAGGATGGCAGTCCTGCCTGGTCTTTCTTTCTTTCTTATCCTTTTTAAAAAAATGTGTATTTATATATTTATTTATGTATTTATTAGATATAAGTACACTGTAGCTGTCTTCAGACACTCCAGAAGAGGGTGTCAGATTCTGGAGAATCTAAATCCCTTTTATGGTCTGCATATGATGTACATAAACACAGCCTCACATATACTTCTAAAAATTTAAAGATGTGTGGGGCCACTGAGAGGGCTCAACAATTAACAGCATTGTCTCCACTTTCAGAGAACCTGGGATAAACTACCAGCACCTTATGGTGGCCCATCTCCAGTTCCAGTGGATCAGACAGACAGACAGACAGAGAGACAGAGATATGGATGGCAGGCCTGACTGGTCTTTCTTTATTTCATATACTTTTTAAAAAATGTTTATTTATTTATTCATTTATTTATTTATTTATGTATTTATTAGATATAAGTACACTGTAGCCGTCTTCAGACACTCCAGAAGATCGTGTCAGATTCTGGAGAATCTAAATCCCTCTTATGGTCTGAATATGATGTACATAAACACAGCCTCACATATACTTGTAAAAATTAAAATGGGTGGGGCCACTGAAAGGGCTCAACAATTAACAGCATTGCCTCCTCTTCCAGAGAACCTGGGATCAACTACCAGCACCTACAAGGTGGCCCATCTCCAGTTCCAGGGGATCAGACAGACAGACAGACAGACAGAGATAAGTATGGCAGGCCTGCCTGGTCTTTCTTTCTTTCTTATGGTTTTAAAATAATGTTTATTTATTTATTTATTTATTTATATATGTTTGTATTTATTAGATATAAGTACACTGTAGTTGTCTTCAGACACTCCAGAAGAGGGTGTCAGATTCTGGAGAAACTAAATCCCTCTTATGGTCTGCATATGATGTACATAAACACAGCCTAACATATACTTCTAAAAATTTAAAGATAGGTGGAGCCACTGAAAGGGCTCAACAATTAATAGCATTGTCTCCTCTTCCAGAGAACCTGGGATCAACTAACAGCAACTATATGGTGGCCCATCTCCAGTTCCAAGGGATCAGACAGTCTGACAGACAGACAGACTGACAGAGATTAGGATGGCAGGCCTGCCTGGCCTTTCTTTCTTTATTATCCTTTTTAAAAAATGTTTATTTATTTATGTATTTATTAGATATAAGTACACTGTAGCTGTCTTCAGACACTCCAGAAGAGGGTGTCAGATTCTGGAGAATCTAAATCCCTCTTATGGTCTGCATATGATGTACATAAACACAGCCTCACATATACTACTAAAAATTTAACGATGGGTGGGGCCACTGAAAGTGTTCAACAATTAACAGCATTGTCTCCTCTTCCAGAGAACCTGGGATAAACTACCAGCACTTATATGGTGGCCCATCTCCAGTTCCAGGGGATCAGAACGACTGATAGACAGACAGACAGAGATAAGGATGGTAGGCCTGCCTGGCCTTTCTTTTTTTCTTATCAGGTTTAAATAATGTTTATTTATTTATTTATTTATTTATTTATTTATTTATTTATTTATGTATTTATTAGATATAAGTACACTGTAGCTGTTTTCAGACACTCCAGAAGAGGGTGTCAGATTCTGGAGAATCTAAATCCCTCTTATGGTCTGCATATGATGTACATAAACACAGACTCACATATACTTCTAAAAATTTAAAGATGGGTAGGGCCACTGATAGGGCTCAACAATTAAGAGCATTGTCTCCTCTTCCAGAGAACCTTGGATCAACTACCAGCAACTATATGGTGGCCCATCTCCAGTTCCCGCGGATCAGATAGAGAGACAGACAGACAGGCAGAGATATGGATGGCAGGCCTGCCTGGTCTTTCTTTCTTTCTTATCCTTTTTAAAAAATGTTTATTTATTTATTTATTTATTTATCTATTTATTTATTAGATATAAGTACACTGTAGCTGTCTTCAGACACTCCAGAAGAGGGTGTCAGATTCTGGAGAATATAAATCCCTCTTATGGTCTGCATATGATGTACATAAACACAGCCTCACATATACTTCTAAAAATTTAAAGAAGGGTGGGGCCACTCTAAAAGCTCAACAATTTACAGCATTGTCTCCTCTTCCAGAGTACCTGGGATCAACTACCAGCAACTATATGGTGGCCCATCTCCAGTTCCAGGGGATCAGACAGACAGACATACAGACAGTGATAAGGATGGCAGGCCTGCCTGGTCTTTCTTTCTTTATTATCCTTTTTTAAAAAATGTTAATTTATATATTTATTTATGTATTTATTAGATATATGTACACTGTAGCTGTCTTCAGACACTCCAGAAGAGGGTGTCAGATTCTGGAGAATCTAAATCCCTCTTATGGTCTGCATATTCGGTACATAAACACAGCCTTGCATATACTTCTAAAAATTTAAAGATGGGTGGGGCCACTGAGAGGGCTCAACAATTAACAGCATTGTCTCCTCTTTCAGAGAACCTGGGATAAACTACCAGCACCTTATGGTGGCCCATCTCCAGTTCCAGGGGATCAGACAGACAGACAGACAGAGAGACAGAGATATGGATGGCAGGCCTGCCTGGTCTTTCTGTATTTCTTATACTTTTTAAAAATGTTTATTTATTTATTTATTTATTTATTAATTTATTTATTTATTTATTTATTTATTTATGTATTTATTAGATATAAGTACACTGTAGCCGTCTTCAGACACTCCAGAAAAGGGTGTCAGATTCTAGAGAATCTAAATCCCTCTTATGGTCTGAATATGATGTACATAAACACAGCCTCACATAAACTTCTAAAAATTATAAATAGTTGGGGCCACTGAAAGGACTCAACAATTAACAGCATTGTCTCCTCTTCCAGAGAACCTGGGATCAACTACCAGCACCTAAAAAGTGGCCCATCTCCAAATCTAGGGGATCAGACAGACAGACAGACAGTGATAAGGATGGCAGGCCTGCCTGGTCTTTCTTTCTTTCTTATACTTTTTTTAAAAAAATGTTTGTTTATTTATTTATTTATTTATTTATTTATTTATTTATTTATTTATTTATTTATTATTAGATATAAGTACACTGTAGCTGTTCAGACACTCCAGAAGAGGGTGTCAGATTCTGGAGTATCTAAATCCCTCTTATGGTCTGCATATGATGTACATAAACACAGCCTCACATATACTTCTAAAAATTTAAAGAAGGGTGGGGCCACTCTAAAAGCTCAACAATTAACAGCATTGTCTCCTCTTCCAGAGTACCTGGGATCAACTACCAGCAACTATATGGTGGCCCATCTCCAGTTCCAGGGGATCAGACAGACAGACATACAGACAGTGATAAGGATGGCAGGCCTGCCTGGTCTTTCTTTCTTTCTTATCCTTTTTAAAAAAATGTTTATTTATATATTTATTTATGTATTTTTTAGATATAAGTACACTGTAGCTGTCTTCAGACACTCCAGAAGAGGGTGTCAGATTCTGGAGAATCTAAATCCCTCTTATGGTCTGCATATGATGTACATAAACACAGCCTCACGTATACTTCTAAAAATTTAAAGATGTGTGGGGCCACTGAGAGGGCTCAACAATTAACAGCATTGTCTCCTCTTTCAGAGAACCTGGGATAAACTACCAGCACCTTATGGTGGCCCATCTCCAGTTCCTATGGATCAGACAGACAGACAGACAGAGAGACAGAGATATGGATGGCAGGCCTGACTGGTCTTTCTTTATTTCTTATACTTTTTAAAAAATGTTTATTTATTCATTTATTTATTTATTTAAGTATTTATTAGAAATAGGTACACTGTAGCCGTCTTCAGACACTCCAGAAGATGGTGTCAGATTCTGGAGAATCTAAATCCCTCTTATGGTCTGAATATGATGTACATAAACACAGCCTCACATATACTTGTAAAAATTAAAAATGGGTGGGGCCACTGAAAGGGCTAAACAATTAACAGCATTGTCTCCTCTTCCAGAGAACCTGGGATCAACTACAAGCATCTACAAGGTGGCCCATCTCCAGTTCCAGGGGATCAGACAGACAGACAGACAGACAGAGATAAGGATGGCAGGCCTGCCCGGTCTTTCTTTCTTTATTATCCTTTTTAAAAAATGTTTATTTATTTATGTATTTATTAGATATAAGTACACTGTAGCTGTCTTCAGACACTCCAGAAGAGGGTGTCAGATTCTGGAGAATCTAAATCCCTCTTATGGTCTGCATATGATGTACATAAACACAGCCTCACATATACTACTAAAAATTTAACGATGGGTGGGGCCACTGAAAGCACTCAACAATTAACAGCATTGTCTCCTCTTCCAGAGAACCTTGGATCAACTACCAGCACCTATATGGTGGCCCATCTCCAGTTCCAGGGGATCAGAACGACTGATAGACAGACAGACAGAGATAAGGATGGTAGGCCTGCCTGGTCTTTCTTTTTTTCTTATCCGGTTTAAATAATGTTTATTTATTTATTTATTTATTTATTTATTTATTTATTTATTAGATATAAGTACACTGTAGCTGTCTTCAGACACTCCAGAAGAGGGTGTCAGATTCTGGAGAATCTAAATCCCTCTTATGGTCTGCATATGATGTACATAAACACAGACTCACATATACTTCTAAAAATTTAAAGATGGGTAGGGCCACTGATAGGGCTCAACAATTAAGAGCATTGTCTCCTCTTCCAGAGAACCTTGGATCAACTACCAGCAACTATATGGTGGCCCATCTCCAGTTCCCGGGGATCAGATAGACAGACAGACAGACAGGCAGAGATATGGATGGCAGGCCTGCCTGGTCTTTCTTTCTTTCTTATCCTTTTTAAAAAATGTTTATTTATTTATTTATTTATTTATCTATTTATTTATTAGATATAAGTACACTGTAGCTGTCTTCAGACACTCCAGAAGAGGGTGTCAGATTCTGGAGAATCTAAATCCCTCTTATGGTCTGCATATGATGTACATAAACACAGCCTCACATATACTTCTAAATATTTAAAGATCGGTAGGGCCACTTATAGGGCTCAACAATTAACAGCATTGTCACCTCTTCCAGAGAACCTGGGATCAACTACCAGCAACTTTATGGTAGCCCAACTCCAGTTCCAGGGGATCAGACAGACAGACAGACAGACAGAGATAAGGATGGCAGGCCTGCCTGGTCTTAAATTCTTTTTTATCCTTTTTAAAAAATGTTTATTTATTTATTTATTTATTTATTATATATAAGTACACCGTAGCTGTCTTCAGTCTCTCCAGTAGAGGGTGTCAGATTCAGGAGAATCTAAATCCTCTTATAATCTGAATATTATGTACATAAACACAGCCTCACATAAACTTCTAAATATTTAAAGAAGTGTGGGGCCACTGAAAGGGCTCAACGATTAACCGAATTGTCTCCTCTTCCAGAGAACCCTGGATCAACTACCAGCACTATATGGTGGCCCATCTCCAGTTCCAGGGGATCAGACAGACAGACAGACAGAGAGACAGAGATATGGATGGCAGGCCTGCCTGGTCTTTCTGTATTTCTTATACTTTTTAAAAATGTTTATTTATTTATTTATTTATTTATTTATTTATTTATTTATGTATTTATTAGATATAAGTACACTGTAGCCGTCTTCATACACTCCAGAAAAGGGTGTCAGATTCTAGAGAATCTAAATCCCTATTATGGTCTGAATATGATGTACATAAACACAGCCTCACATAAACTTCTAAAAATTATAAATAGTTGGGGCCACTGAAAGGACTCAACAATTAACAGCATTGTTTCCTCTTCCAGAATACCTGGGATCAACTACCAGCACCTAAAAGGTGGCCCATCTCCAATTCTAGGGGATCAGACAGACAGACAGACAGACAGTGATAAGGATGGCAAGCCTGCCTGGTCTTTCTTTCTTTCTTATACTTTTTTTTAAAAAATGTTTATTTATTTATTTATTTATTTATTTATTTATTTATTTATTTATTTATTATTAGATATAAGTACACTGTAGCTGTTCAGACACTCCAGAAGAGGGTGTCAGATTCTGGAGAATCTAAATCCCTCTTATGGTCTGCATATGATGTACATAAACACAGCCTCACATATACTTCTAAAAATTTAAAGAAGGGTGGGGCCACTCTAAAATCTCAACAATTAACAGCATTGTCTCCTCTTCCAGAGTACCTGGGATCAACTACCAGCAACTATATGGTGGCCCATCTCCAGTTCCAGGGGATCAGACAGACAGACATACAGACAGTGATAAGGATGGCAGGCCTGCCTGGTCTTTCTTTCTTTCTTATCCTTTTTAAAAAAATGTTTATTTATATATTTATTTATGTATTTTTTAGATATAAGTACACTGTAGCTGTCTTCAGACACTCCAGAAGAGGGTGTCAGATTCTGGAGAATCTAAATCCCTCTTATGGTCTGCATATGATGTACATAAACACAGCCTCACGTATACTTCTAAAAATTTAAAGATGTGTGGGGCCACTGAGAGGGCTCAACAATTAACAGCATTATCTCCTCTTTCAGAGAACCTGGGATAAACTACCAGCACCTTATGGTGGCCCATCTCCAGTTCCTGTGGATCAGACAGACAGACAGACAGAGAGACAGAGATATGGATGGCAGGCCTGACTGGTCTTTCTTTATTTCTTATACTTTTTAAAAAATGTTTATTTATTCATTTATTTATTTATTTATGTATTTATTAGAAATAAGTACACTGTAGCCGTCTTCAGACACTCCAGAAGATGGTGTCAGATTCTGGAGAATCTAAATCCCTCTTATGGTCTGAATATGATGTACATAAACACAGCCTCACATATACTTGTAAAAATTAAAAATGGGTGGGGCCACTGAAAGGGCTCAACAATTAACAGCATTGTCTCCTCTTCCAGAGAACCTGGGATCAACTACAAGCATCTACAAGGTGGCCCATCTCCAGTTCCAGGGGATCAGACAGACAGACAGACAGACAGAGATAAGGATGGCAGGCCTGCCCGGTCTTTCTTTCTTTATTATCCTTTTTAAAAAATGTTTATTTATTTATGTATTTATTAGATATAAGTACACTGTAGCTGTCTTCAGACACTCCAGAAGAGGGTGTCAGATTCTGGAGAATCTAAATCCCTCTTATGGTCTGCATATGATGTACATAAACACAGCCTCACATATACTACTAAAAATTTAACGATGGGTGGGGCCACTGAAAGCACTCAACTATTAACAGCATTGTCTCCTCTTCCAGAGAACCTGGGATCAACTACCAGCACCTATATGGTGGCCCATCTCCAGTTCCAGGGGATCAGAACGACTGATAGACAGACAGACAGAGATAAGGATGGTAGGCCTGCCTGGTCTTTCTTTTTTTCTTATCCGGTTTAAATAATGTTTATTTATTTATTTATTTATTTATTAGATATAAGTACACTGTAGCTGTCTTCAGACACTCCAGAAGAGGGTGTCAGATTCTGGAGAATCTAAATCCTTCTTATGGTCTGCATATGATGTACATAAACACAGACTCACATATACTTCTAAAAATTTAAAGATGAGTAGGGCCACTGATAGGGCTCAACAATTAAGAGCATTGTCTCCTCTTCCAGAGAACCTTGGATCAACTACCAGCAACTATATGGTGGCCCATCTCCAGTTCCCGGGGATCAGATAGACAGACAGACAGACAGGCAGAGATATGGATGGCAGGCCTGCCTGGTCTTTCTTTCTTTCTTATCCTTTTTAAAAAATGTTTATTTATTTATTTATTTATTTATTTATTTATCTATTTATTTATTAGATATAAGTACACTGTAGCTGTCTTCAGACACTCCAGAAGAGGGTGTCAGATTCTGGAGAATCTAAATCCCTCTTATGGTCTGCATATGATGTACATAAACACAGCCTCACATATACTTCTAAATATTTAAAGATCGGTAGGGCCACTTATAGGGCTCAACAATTAACAGCATTGTCTCCTCTTCCAGAGAACCTGGGATCAACTACCAGCAACTTTATGGTAGCCCAACTCCAGTTCCAGGGGATCAGACAGACAGACAGACAGACAGAGATAAGGATGGCAGGCCTGCCTGGTCTTAAATTCTTTTTTATCCTTTTTAAAAAATGTTTATTTATTTATTTATTTATTTATTATATATAAGTACACCGTAGCTGTCTTCAGTCTCTCCAGTAGAGGGTGTCAGATTCTGGAGAATCTAAATCCTCTTATAATCTGAATATGATGTACATAAACACAGCCTCACATAAACTTCTAAATATTTAAAGAAGTTTGGGGCCACTGAAAGGGCTCTATGATTAACCGAATTGTCTCCTCTTCCAGAGAACCCTGGATCAACTACCAGCACTATATGGTGGCCCATATCCAGTTCCCGGGGATCAGATAGACAGACAGACAGACAGACAGAGATATGGATGGCAGGCCTGCCTGGTCTTCCTTTCTTTCTTATACTTTTTAAAAAATGTTTATTTATTTATTTATTTATTTATTTATTAGATATAAGTACACTGTAGATGTCTTCAGACACTCCAGAAGAGGGTGTCAGGTTCTGGAGAATCTAAATCCCTCTTATGGTCTGCATATGATGTACATAAACACAGCCTCACATATACCTCTAAATATTTAAAGATGGGTGGCGCCACTGAAAGGGCTCAACAATTAACAGCATTATGTCCTCTTCCAGAGTACCTGGGATCAACTACCAGCAACTATATGGTGGCCCATCTCCAGTTCCAGGGGATCAGACAGACAGACATACAGACAGTGATAAGGATGGCAGGCCTGCCTGGTCTTTCTTTCTTTCTTATCCTTTTTAAAAAATGTTTATTTATTTATTTATTTATTTATTTATTTATTTATTTATTATTTATTTATTATATATAAGTACACTGTAGCTGTCTTCAGTCACTCCAATAGAGGGTGTCAGATTCTGGAGAATCTAAATCCTCTTATAATCTGAATATGATGTACATAAACACAGCCTCACATAAACTTCTAAATATTTAAAGAAGTGTGGTGCCACTGAAAGGGCTCAACAATTAACCTAATTGTCTCCTCTTCCAGAGAACCTTGGATCAACTACCAGCACTATATGGTGGCCCATCTCCAGTTCCCGGGGATCAGATAGACAGACAGACCGACAGACAGAGATATGGATGGCAGGCCTGCCTGGTCTTTCTTTCTTTCTTATACTTTTTAAAAAATGTTTATTTATTTATTTATTTATTTATTTATTTATTTATCTATTTATTTATTAGATATAAGTACACTGTAGCTGTCTTCAGACACTCCAGAAGAGGGTGTCAGATTCTGGAGAATCTAAATCCCTCTTATGGTCTGCATATGATGTACATAAACACAGCCTCACATATACCTCTAAATATTTAAAGATGGGTGGCGCCACTGAAAGGGCTCAACAATTAACAGCATTGTCTCCTCTTCCAGAGTACCTGGGATCAACTACCAGCAACTATATGGTGGCCCATCTCCAGTTCCAGGGGATCAGACAGACAGACATACAGACAGTGATAAGGATGGCAGGCCTGCCTGGTCTTTCTTTCTTTCTTATCCTTTTTAAAAAAATGTTTATTTATATATTTATTTATGTATTTATTAGATATAAGTACACTGTAGCTGTCTTCAGACACTCCAGAAGAGGGTGTCAGATTCTGGAGAATCTAAATCCCTCTTATGGTCTGCATATGATGTACATAAACACAGCCTCACATATACTTCTAAAAATTTAAAGATGTGTCGGGCCACTGAGAGGGCTCAACAATTAACAGCATTGTCTCCTCTTTCAGAGAACCTGGGATAAACTACCAGCACCTTATGGTGGCCCATCTCCAGTTCCAGTGGATCAGACAGACAGACAGACAGAGAGACAGAGATAAGGATGGCAGGCCTGCCTGGTCTTTCTTTATTTCTTATACTTTTTAAAAAATGTTTATTTATTTATTTATTTATGTATTTATTAGATATAAGTACACTGTAGCTGTCTTCAGACACTCCAGAAGAGGGTGTCAGATTCTGGAGAATCTAAATCCCTCTTATGGTCTGCATATGATGTACATAAACAAAGCCTCACATATACTTCTAAATATTTAAAGATGGGTAGGGCCACTGATAGGGCTCAACAATTAACAGCATTGTCTCCTCTTCCAGAGAACCTGGGATCAACTACCAGCAACTTTATGGTAGCCCAACTCCAGTTCCAGGGGATCAGACAGACAGACAGACAGACAGAGATAAGTTTGGCACGCCAGCCTGGTCTTACTTTCTTTCTTATCCTTTTTAAAAAATGTTTATTTATTTATTTATTTATTTATTTATTTATTTATTTATTATATATAAGTACACTGTATCTGTCTTCAGTCACTCCAGTAGAGGGTGTCAGATTCTGGAGAATCTAAATCCTCTTATAATCTGAATATGATGTACATAAACACAGCCTCACATAAACTTCTAAATATTTAAAGAAGTGTGGGGCCACTGAAAGGGCTCAACAATTAACCGAATTGTCTCCTCTTCCAGAGAACCTTGGATCAACTACCAGCACTATATGGTGGCCCATCTCCAGTTCCCGGGGATCAGATAGACAGACAGACAGACAGACAGACAGAGATATGGATGGCAGGCCTGCCTGGTCTTTTTTTCTTTCTTATACTTTTTAAAAAATGTTTATTTATTTATTTATTTATTTATCTATTTATTTATTAGATATAAGTACACTGTAGCTGTCTTCAGACACTCCAGAAGAGGGTGTCAGGTTCTGGAGAATCTAAATCCCTCTTATGGTCTGCATATGATGTACATAAACACAGCCTCACATATACCTCTAAATATTTAAAGATGGGTGGCACCACTGATAGGGCTCAACAATTAACAGCATTGTCTCCTCTTCCAGAGTACCTGGGATCAACTACCAGCAACTATATGGTGGCCCATCTCCAGTTCCATGGGATCAGACAGACAGACATACAGACAGTGATAAGGATGGCAAGCCTGCCTGGTCTTTCTTTCTTTCTTATCCTTTTTAAAAAATGTTTATTTATTTATTTATTTATTTATTTATTTATTTATTTATTTATTTATTTATTATATATAAGTACACTGTAGCTGTCTTCAGTCACTCCAGTAGAGGGTGTCATATTCTGGAGAATCTAAATCCTCTTATAATCTGAATATGATGTACATAAACACAGCCTCACATAAACTTCTAAATATTTAAAGAAGTGTGGGGCCACTGATAGGGCTCAACAATTAAGAGCATGTTCTCCTCTTCCAGAGAACCTTGGATCAACTACCAGCAACTATATGGTGGCCCATCTCCAGTTCCCGGGGATCAGATAGACAGAAGACAGACAGGCAGAGATATGGATGGCAGGCCTGCCTGGTCTTTCTTTCTTTCTTATACTTTTTAAAAAATGTTTATTTATTTATTTATTTATCTATTTATTTATTAGATAAAAGTACACTGTAGCTGTCTTCAGACACTCCAGAAGAGGGTGTCAGATTCTGGAGAATCTAAATCCCTCTTATGGTCTGCATATGATGTACATAAACACAGCCTCACATATACCTCTAAATATTTAAAGATGGGTGGCGCCACTGAAAGGGTTCAATAATTAACAGCATTGTCTCCTCTTCCAGAGTACCTGGGATCAACTAACAGCAACTATATGGTGGCCCATCTCCAGTTCCAGGGGATCAGACAGACAGACATACAGACAGTGATAAGGATGGCAGGCCTGCCTGGTCTTTCTTTCTTTCTTATCCTTTTTAAAAAATGTTTATTTATTTATTTATTTATTTATTTATTTATTATTTATTTATTATATATAAGTACACTGTAGCTGTCTTCAGTCACTCCAATAGAGGGTGTCAGATTCTGGAGAATCTAAATCCTCTTATAATCTGAATATGATGTACATAAACACAGCCTCACATAAACTTCTAAATATTTAAAGAAGTGTGGGGCCACTGAAAGGGCTCAACAATTAACCTAATTGTCTCCTCTTCCAGAGAACCTTGGATCAACTACCAGCACTATATGGTGGCCCATCTCCAGTTCCCGGGGATCAGATAGACAGACAGACCGACAGACAGAGATATGGATGGCAGGCCTGCCTGGTCTTTCTTTCTTTCTTATACTTTTTAAAAAATGTTTATTAATTTATTTATTTATTTATTTATTTATCTATTTATTTATTAGATATAAGTACACTGTAGCTGTCTTCAGACTCTCCAGAAGAGGGTGTCAGATTCTGGAGAATCTAAATCCCTCTTATGGTCTGCATATGATGTACATAAACACAGCCTCACATATACCTCTAAATATTTAAAGATGGGTGGCTCCACTGAAAGGGCTCAACAATTAACAGCATTGTCTCCTCTTCCAGAGTACCTGGGATCAACTACCAGCAACTATATGGTGGCCCATCTCCAGTTCCAGGGGATCAGACAGACAGACATACAGACAGTGATAAGGATGGCAGGCCTGCCTGGTCTTTCTTTCTTTCTTATCCTTTTTAAAAAAATGTTTATTTATATATTTATTTATGTATTTATTAGATATAAGTACACTGTAGCTGTCTTCAGACACTCCAGAAGAGGGTGTCAGATTCTGGAGAATCTAAATCCCTCTTATGGTCTGCATATGATGTACATAAACACAGCCTCACATATACTTCTAAAAATTTAAAGATGTGTCGGGCCACTGAGAGGGCTCAACAATTAACAGCATTGTCTCCTCTTTCAGAGAACCTGGGATAAACTACCAGCACCTTATTGTGGCCCATCTCCAGTTCCAGTGGATCAGACAGACAGACAGACAGAGAGACAGAGATAAGGATGGCAGGCCTGCCTGGTCTTTCTTTATTTCTTATACTTTTTAAAAAATGTTTATTTATTTATTTATTTATGTATTTATTAGATATAAGTACACTGTAGCTGTCTTCAGACACTCCAGAAGAGGGTGTCAGATTCTGGAGAATCTAAATCCCTCTTATGGTCTGCATATGATGTACATAAACACAGACTCACATATACTTCTAAAAATTTAAAGATGGGTAGGGCCACTGATAGGGCTCAACAATTAAGAGCATTGTCTCCTCTTCCAGAGAACCTTGGATCAACTACCAGCAACTATATGGTGGCCCATCTCCAGTTCCCGCGGATCAGATAGACAGACAGACAGACAGGCAGAGATATGGATGGCAGGCCTGCCTGGTCTTTCTTTCTTTCTTATCCTTTTTAAAAAATGTTTATTTATTTATTTATTTATTTATTTATTTATTTATTATATATAAGTACACTGTATCTGTCTTCAGTCACTCCAGTAGAGGGTGTCAGATTCTGGAGAATCTAAATCCTCTTATAATCTGAATATGATGTACATAAACACAGCCTCACATAAACTTCTAAATATTTAAAGAAGTGTGGGGCCACTGAAAGGGCTCAACAATTAACCGAATTGTCTCCTCTTCCAGAGAACCTTGGATCAACTACCAGCACTATATGGTGGCCCATCTCCAGTTCCCGGGGATCAGATAGACAGACAGACAGACAGACAGACAGAGATATGGATGGCAGGCCTGCCTGGTCTTTTTTTCTTTCTTATACTTTTTAAAAAATGTTTATTTATTTATTTATTTATTTATTTATCTATTTATTTATTAGATATAAGTACACTGTAGCTGTCTTCAGACACTCCAGAAGAGGGTGTCAGGTTCTGGAGAATCTAAATCCTCTTATAATCTGAATATGATGTACATAAACACAGCCTCACATATACTTCTAAATATTTAAAGATGTGTGGGGCCACTGAAAGGGCTCAACAATTAAGAACATTGTCTCCTCTTCCAGAGAACCTTGGATCAACTACCAGCAACTATATGGTGGCCCATCTCCAGTTCCAGGGGATCAGACAGACAGACAGACAGACAGACAGAGATAAGGATGGCAGGCCTGCCTGGTCTTACTTTCTTTCTTATCCTTTTTAAAAAATATTTATTTATCTATCTATTTATTTATTTATTTATTTATTTATTTATTTATTTATTTATTATATATAAGTACACTGTAGCTGTCTTCAGACACTCCAGTAGAGGGTGTCAGATTCTGGAGAATCTAAATCCCTTATAATCTGAATATGTTGTACATAAACACAGCCTCACATATACTTCTAAATATTTAAAGAAGTGTGGGGGAACTGAAAGGGCTCAACAATTAAGAGCATTGTCTCCTCTTCCAGAGAACCTTGGATCAACTACCAGCCACTATATGGTGGCCCATCTCCAGTTCCCGGGGATCAGATAGACAGACAGACAGACAGGCAGAGATATGGATGGCAGGCCTTCCTTGTCTTTCTTTTTTCTTTTCCTTTTAAAAAAATGTTTATTTATTTATTTATTTATTTATTTATTTATTTATGTATTTAGTAGATATAAGTACACTGTAGCCGTCTTCAGACACTCCAGAAGAGGGTGTCAGATTCTGGAGAATCTAAATCCCTCTTATGGTCTGAATATGATGTACATAAACAGAGCCTCACATATACTTCTAAAAATTAAAAATGGGTGGGGCCACTGAAAGGGCTCAACAATTAACAGCATTGTCTCCTCTTCCAGAGAACCTGGGATCAACTACCAGCTCCTACAAGGTGGCCCATCTCCAGTTCCAATGATCAGACCGACAGACAGACAGACAGAGATAATGATGGCAGGCCTGCCTGGTCTTTCTTTCGTTCTTATTCTTTTTAAAAAATATTTATTTATTTATTTATTTATTTATTTATTTATTTATTTATTTATTTATGTATTTCTTAGATATAAGTACACTGTAGCTTTCTTTAGTCACTCCAGAGGAGGGTGTCAGATTCTGGAGAATGTAAATCCCTCTTATGGTCTGCATATGATGTACATAAACACAGCCTCACATATACTGAGCTGAGTTGTCACAGGCCAACTGCTGGAATTTCTGAGTACCACCTAGAGAGAGAAAAGCTATGCTGTGGTTGCTTAATTTATGTATTTTATTATTTCTATTTGTTGTTTTGTTTTGTTTTATTTGTTTTTAGAGAAGTCCTCAGTCTGTAGCTCTGGCTGACCCAGGACTGCCTACTTGTGTTAATTAGGGTTTCACAGCTGAGAACAGACACCAAGAGCAAGGTAAGGCTTAGAAAACCCTACATTCAGTGGTGGCTCAAGCTCTTAATGAGAGCACTTTGTAGGCAGAGGCAGTCAGTTTCTGAGTTCGAGGCCACCCTGGTGAAAGACAGGGCTAGGGTAGGGGCTAGGGTGAGGAAAGAAAGGAAAGAAAGAAAAAGTTTTTATAAAAGTTTTATAAAAAGTGTTAAAGTTTTTAAAAATTAAAAAAAAAAATACCAGATCACCATCACACAGCATTGGCTGTCTTCAGGTGTATCCTTTCAGCCTCCAAAACAAAAAACAATGGCTGGCTGTCTTCAGGTGTATCCTATTCTCGAGTCTTATTTCCAACCTTAGAGCTGGGCTGAGCTGCCTCATTATGTAATTGCAAACCTTCCTTGGTTTGTCTTTTCCATTTCTAAGACTAACAGGCCTTTTTCTATTTATTGAATATGCTCATGACTGTCCTTTAGATATAGTAAATATAACTGTTGCTTATAAAACTTGTTTTCTAGGAATTTTTAAAGGGCAATGGCAGAGTTTATTTATAAAAAAATATTTTGCATTTATTTATTTGTGTGAGTGATGAAGCTCAGGTCTTCAAACTCGTCAGGAGGTATGATTACCTCCCCTCTCTCTCAACCCCTCTCTCTCCTCTCTCAATGATTGTGTAAGAATGTTTTGCATGTGTATGCTGTGCCCACAGACCCCAGAACAGAGTATTAGATCCCCTGGAACTGGAGATGGGCCACCATATATAATACTGGTAATTGAGCCCAGGTTCTCTGGAAGAGGAGACAATGCTCTTAATTGTTGAGCCCTCTCTGTAGCCACATCTTTCTTTCTTTCTTTTTTTTTTTTTTTTGAGTTTATGTGAGGCTGTGTTTATATACATCATATGCAGACAATAAGAATGATTTAGATTCTTCAGAATCTGACACCCTCTTCTGGACTGTCTGAAGATAGCTACAGCATACTTAAATATAATAAATAAATAAATCTTTAAAAAGAAAAGGAAAAGTAAAAAAGAAAGATTAGGCCTGCCATATGCATGTTCATAGAGGAAAATGGAAGAGACCCCAATCTAACCTCAGCAGGGTGCTTCCTTCTGGATGGTAGCTCACAGTTTCATCCCAGCAAGACAGGCAAATCACTGAGTTCAAGGACAGTAAGGTTCAGGACAGCCAAGGTTAGGAAGGAAAAGGGTCTATGTTGAGAATACAAACCGACAAAACAACAACTAGGAAAAAGAAGTGACAGTGTAACTTGGGGTAGGGTACCAACAAGAGAAAGCTTTCTGTTACCACTTACAAACACCAGTAGCCTTGCACCCTTCTGCCCAGGTCCCTGCCTTCCTTTCTAGGCATTCTAAGGATGCCAGGGGGTGGGGGAATCCAGATTAACTTTTTAAAAACAAAGACTTGGTCTTTGATGTCTATAGGAAGCCCTTCTCAGTGCCTTTAACTACCACTGAACTTTCAGGGCTGTGACTCAACTGTAACAAGGAACAGGGCTAAGAACCTGCAGCCTTTGAAAACAACTATTTTTTTAAAGTGGGGGACCCATATCAGCAGTAGAACCCCTCAGGTTCAGCCATAATACTTGTTAGGGAAAGAGCCTCTCAATGTCCGGAGCTGAGGTCTCATGGGTGAACTGCTTCAAGCTCTGAGTATCATTGAAAGAAAGAAAAGATATCATGTGGTTGCTTAATTTATTTATTTTATTATTTCTATTTTTTGTTTTCTTTTGTTTTGTTTTAGAAAAGGCCTCAGTCTGTAGCTATGGCTGACCTAGGACAGACTACATGTGTTAATTAGGGTTTCACAGCTGAGAAACAGACCATACCTATGTAAGACTTAGAAAACCCAACAGTCAGTGGTGGCTCGAGCTCTTAATGAGAGCACTCTGGAGGCAGAGGCAGTCAGTTTCTGAGATCGAGGCCAGCCTGGTTAAAGACAGGGATAGGCAGGGCTAGGCAAGGCAGGGCTGGGCTAGGCTAGGCTAGGCAAGGGGCTGGGCTAGTCAAGGCAAGGGACTAGGCTAGGCTACTCAAGGGGCTAGGCAAGACAGACAGACAGAGAGAAAGACAGACAAGGATGGCAGGCCTGCCTGGTTTTTCTTTCTTTCTTATCCCTTTTAAAAATGTTTATTTATTTATTTATTTATTTATTTATTTATTTATGTATTTATTAGATATAAGTACACTGTAGCTGTCTTCAGACACTCCAGAAGAGGGTGTCAGATTCTGGAGAATCTATATCCCTCTTATTGTCTGCATATGATGTACATAAACACAGCCTCACATTTACTTCTAAAAATTTAAAGATGTGTGGGGCCAATGAAAGGGATCAACAATTAACAGCATTGTCTTCTCTTATAGAGAACCTGGGATCAACTACCAGCAACGATATGGTGGCCCATCTCCAGTTCCAGGGGATCAGACAGACAGACAGACATACAGACAGATAGAGTTAAGAATGGCAGGCCTACCTGGTCTTTCATTCTTTCTTATCCTTTTTAAAAAATGTTTATTAATTTAAGTATGTATTTATTAGATTTAAGTACACTGTAGCTGTCTTCAAACACTCCCGAAGAGGGTGTCAGATTCTGGAGAATCTATATCCCTGTTATGGTCTGCATATGATGTACATGAACACAGCCTCACATATACTTCTAAAAATTTAAAGATGGGTGGGGCCACTGAAAGGGCTCAACAATTAACAGCACTGACTCATCTTCCAGAGAACCTGGGATCAACTACCAGCAATTATATGGTGGCCCATCTCCAGTTCCAGGGGATCAGACAGACAGACAGACAGACAAGGATGTCAGGCCTGCCTGGTCTCTCTTTCTTTATTATCCTTTTTAAAAAATGTTTATTTGTTTATTTATGAATTTATTAGATATAAGTACACTGTAGCTGTCTTCAGACACTCCAGAAGAGGGTGTCAGATTCTGGAGAATTTAAATCCCTCTTATGGTCTGCATATTCGGTACATAAACACAGCCTCGCATATACTTCTAAAAATTTAAAGATGGGTGGGGCCACTGAAAGGGCTCAACAATTAACAGCATTGTCTCCTCTTCCAGAGAACCTGGGATCAACTACAAGCAACTCTATGGTGGCCCATCTCCAGTTCCAGAGGATCAGACAGACAGACAGACAGACAGAGATAAGGATGGCAGGCCTGCCTGGTCTTTCTTTCTTTCTTATCGTTTTTAAAAAATGTTTATTTCTTTATTTATGTATTTATTAGATATAAGTACCCTGTATCCGTCATAGACACTCCAAAAGACGGTGTCAGATTCTGGAGAATATAAATCCCTCTTTAAGGGTCTGAATATGATGTACATAAACACAGCATCACATTTACTTCTAGAAATTTAAAGATGGGTGGGGCCACTGAAAGGGCTGAACAATTAACAGCATTGTCTCCTCTTCAGAAGACCTGGGATCAACTACCAGCAACAAAATGGTGGCCCATCTCCAGTTCCAGGAGATCAGACAGACAGACAAACAGAGAGACAGACAGACAGACAAAGATAAGGATGGCAGCCCTGCCTGGTCTTTCTTTCTTTCTTATCCTTTTTAAAAAATGTTTATTTATTTATTTATTTATTTATTTATTTATTTATTTATTAGATATAAGTACACTGTAGCTATCTTCAGATACTCCAAAAGAGGGTGTCAGATTCTGGAGAATCTAAATCCCTCTTATGGTCTGCATATGATGTACATAAACACAGCCTCACATATACTTCTAAAAATTTAAAGATGGGTGGGGCCACAGAAAGGGATCAACAATTAACAGCATTGTCTCCTCTTCCAGAGAACCTTGGATAAACTACCAGCAACTATATGGTGGCCCATCTCCAGTTCCAGGGTATCAGACAGACAGACAGACAGACAGAGATAAGAATGGAGGCCTGCCTGGTCTTTCTTTCTTTCTTATACTTTTAAAAAAAATGTTTATTTATTTATTTATTTATTTATTTATGTATTTATTACATATAAGTACACTGTAGCTGTCTTCAGACACTCCAGAAGAGGGTGTCAGATTCTGGAGAATCTAAATCCCTCGTATGGTCTGCATATGATGTACATAAACACAGCCTCACATATACTTCTAAAAATTTAAAGATGTGTGGGGCCACTGAAAGGGCTCAAAAATTAACAGCATTGTCTCCTCTAACAGGGAACCTGGGATCAACTACCAGCAACTATATGGTGGCCCATCTCCAGTTCCAGGGGATCAGGCAGACAAAGAGACAGACAGAAAAGGGTGGCAGGCCTCCCTGGTTTTTCTTTTTTTCTTATCCTTTTTAAAAAATGTTTATTTATTTATTTATGGATTTATTAGATAGAAGTACACTGTAGCTGTCTTCAGACACTCCAGAAGAGGGTGTCAGATTCTGGAGAATATAAATCCCTCTTATGGTCTGCATATGATGGACATAAACACAGATTCACATACACTTCTAAAAATTTAAGATGGGTGGGGCCACTGAAAGGGCTCAACAATTAACAGCATTGTCTCTTCTTCCAGAAAACCTGGGATCAACTACCAGCAACTATATGTTGGCCCATCTCCAGTTCCAATGGATCAGACAGACAGACAGACTGACAGAGATAAGGATGGAGGCCTGCCTGGTCTTTCTTTCTTTCTTATACTTTTAAAAAATGTTTATTAATTTAAGTATGTATTTATTAGATATAAGTACAATTTAGCTGTCTTCAGACACTCTAGAAGAGGGTGTCATCTTCTGGGTAATCTAAATCCCTCTTCTGGTCTGCATATGATGTACATAAACACAGCCTCACATATACTTCTAAAAATTTAAAGAAGGGTGGGCCCACTGAAAGGGCTCAACAATTAACAGCATTGTCTCCTCTTCCAGAGATCCTTGGATCAAATACAAGCAACTATATGGTGGCCCATCTCAAGTTCCAGGGGATAAGACAGACAGACAGACAGAGAAAAGGATGGCAGGCCTGCCTGATTTTTCTTTCTTTCTTATCCTTTAAAAAAATGTTTATTTATTTATTTATTTATTCATTTATTTATTTATTTATTTATTTATTTATTTATTTATTTATTAGATATAAGTACACTGTAGCTGTCTTCAGACTCTCCAGAAGAGGGTGTCAGATTCTGGAGAATCAATATCCCTCTTATGGTCTGCATATGATGTACATGAACACAGCCTCACATATACTTCTAAAAATTTAAAGATGGGTGGGGCCACTGAAAGGGCTCAACAATTAACAGCATTGTCTCCTCTACCAGAGAACCTGGGATCAACTACCAGCAACTATATGGTGGCCCATCTCCAGTTCCAGGGGATCAGACAGACAGACAGACATACAGACAGATAGAGTTAAGGATGGCAGGCCTACCTGGTCTTTCATTCTTTCTTATCCTTTTTAAAAAATGTTTATTAATTTAAGTATGTATTTATTAGATATAAGTACACTGTAGCTGTCTTCAAACACTCCCGAAGAGGGTGTCAGATTCTGGAGAATCTATATCCCTCTTATGGTCTGCATATGATGTACATGAACACAGACACACATATACTTCTAAAAATTTATAGATGGGTGGGGCCACTGAAAGGGCTCAACAATTAACAGCACTGACTCCTCTTCCAGAGAACATGGGATCAACTACCAGCAATTATATGGTGGCCCATCTCTAGTTCCAGGGGAACAGACAGACAGACAGACAGACAAGGATGGGAGGCTTGCCTGGTCTCTCTTTCTTTATTATCCTTTTTGAAAAATGTTTGTTTATTTATGAATTTATTAGATATAAGTACACTGTAGCTGTCTTCAGACACTCTAGAAGAGTGTGTCATCTTCTCGAGAATCTAAATCCCTCTTATGGTCTGCATATGATGTACATAAACACAGCCTCACATATACTTCTAAAAATTTAAAGATGGGTGGGCACACTGAAAGGACTCAACAATTAACAGCATTGTCTCTTCTTCCAGAGAACGTGGGATCAACTACCAGCAACTATATGGTGGACCATCTCAAGTTCCAGGGGATAAGACAGACAGACAGACAGATAGAGGTAAGGATGGCAGGCCTGCCTGATTTTTCTTTCTTTCTTATCCTTTTTAAAAAATGTTTATTTAATTATTTATTTATTTATTCATTTATTTATTTATTTATTTATTTATTTATTAATTAGATATAAGTACACTGTAGCTGTCTTCAGGCACTCCAGAAGAGGGTGTCAGATTCTGGAGAATCTATATCCCTCCTATGGTCTGCATATGATGTACATAAACACAGCCTCACATATACTGAGCTGAGTTGTCACAGGCCAACTGCTGGAATTTCTGAGTACCACCTAGAGAGAGAAAAGCTATGCTGTGGTTGCTTAATTTATGTATTTTATTATTTCTATTTGTTGTTTTGTTTTGTTTTATTTGTTTTTAGAGAAGTCCTCAGTCTGTAGCTCTGGCTGACCCAGGACTGCCTACTTGTGTTAATTAGGGTTTCACAGCTGAGAACAGACACCAAGAGCAAGGTAAGGCTTAGAAAACCCTACATTCAGTGGTGGCTCAAGCTCTTAATGAGAGCACTTTGTAGGCAGAGGCAGTCAGTTTCTGAGTTCGAGGCCACCCTGGTGAAAGACAGGGCTAGGGTAGGGGCTAGGGTGAGGAAAGAAAGGAAAGGAAAGAAAGAAAAAGTTTTTATAAAAGTTTTATAAAAAGTGTTAAAGTTTTTAAAAATTAAAAAAAAAATACCAGATCACCATCACACAGCATTGGCTGTCTTCAGGTGTATCCTTTCAGCCTCCAAAACAAAAAACAATGGCTGGCTGTCTTCAGGTGTATCCTATTCTCGAGTCTTATTTCCAACCTTAGAGCTGGGCTGAGCTGCCTCATTATGTAATTGCAAACCTTCCTTGGTTTGTCTTTTCCATTTCTAAGACTAACAGGCCTTTTTCTATTTATTGAATATGCTCATGACTGTCCTTTAGATATAGTAAATATAACTGTTGCTTATAAAACTTGTTTTCTAGGAATTTTTAAAGGGCAATGGCAGAGTTTATTTATAAAAAAATATTTTGCATTTATTTATTTGTGTGAGTGATGAAGCTCAGGTCTTCAAACTCGTCAGGAGGTATGATTACCTCCCCTCTCTCTCAACCCCTCTCTCTCCTCTCTCAATGATTGTGTAAGAATGTTTTGCATGTGTATGCTGTGCCCACAGACTCCAGAACAGAGTATTAGATCCCCTGGAACTGGAGATGGGCCACCATATATAATACTGGTAATTGAGCCCAGGTTCTCTGGAAGAGGAGACAATGCTCTTAATTGTTGAGCCCTCTCTGTAGCCACATCTTTCTTTCTTTTTTTTTTTTTTTTGAGTTTATGTGAGGCTGTGTTTATATACATCATATGCAGACAATAAGAATGATTTAGATTCTTCAGAATCTGACACCCTCTTCTGGACTGTCTGAAGATAGCTACAGCATACTTAAATATAATAAATAAATAAATCTTTAAAAAGAAAAGGAAAAGTAAAAAAGAAAGATCAGGCCTGCCATATGCATGTTCATAGAGGAAAATGGAAGAGACCCCAATCTAACCTCAGCAGGGTGCTTCCTTCTGGATGGTAGCTCACAGTTTCATCCCAGCAAGACAGGCAAATCACTGAGTTCAAGGACAGTAAGGTTCAGGACAGCCAAGGTTAGGAAGGAAAAGGGTCTATGTTGAGAATACAAACCGACAAAACAACAACTAGGAAAAAGAAGTGACAGTGTAACTTGGGGTAGGGTACCAACAAGAGAAAGCTTTCTGTTACCACTTACAAACACCAGTAGCCTTGCACCCTTCTGCCCAGGTCCCTGCCTTCCTTTCTAGGCATTCTAAGGATGCCAGGGGGTGGGGGAATCCAGATTAACTTTTTAAAAACAAAGACTTGGTCTTTGATGTCTATAGGAAGCCCTTCTCAGTGCCTTTAACTACCACTGAACTTTCAGGGCTGTGACTCAACTGTAACAAGGAACAGGGCTAAGAACCTGCAGCCTTTGAAAACAACTATTTTTTTAAAGTGGGGGACCCAAATCAGCAGTAGAACCCTTCAGGTTCAGCCATAATACTTGTTAGGGAAAGAGCCTCAATGTCCGGAGCTGAGGTCTCATGGGTGAACTGCTTCAAGCTCTGAGTATCATTGAAAGAAAGAAAAGATATCATGTGGTTGCTTAATTTATTTATTTTATTATTTCTATTTTTTGTTTTCTTTTGTTTTGTTTTAGAAAAGGCCTCAGTCTGTAGCTATGGCTGACCTAGGACAGACTACATGTGTTAATTAGGGTTTCACAGCTGAGAAACAGACCATACCTATGTAAGACTTAGAAAACCCAACAGTCAGTGGTGGCTCGAGCTCTTAATGAGAGCACTCTGGAGGCAGAGGCAGTCAGTTTCTGAGATCGAGGCCAGCCTGGTTAAAGACAGGGATAGGCAGGGCTAGGCAAGGCAGGGCTGGGCTAGGCTAGGCTAGGCAAGGGGCTGGGCTAGTCAAGGCAAGGGACTAGGCTAGGCTACTCAAGGGGCTAGGCAAGACAGACAGACAGAGAGAAAGACAGACAAGGATGGCAGGCCTGCCTGGTTTTTCTTTCTTTCTTATCCCTTTTAAAAATGTTTATTTATTTATTTATTTATTTATTTATGTATTTATTAGATATAAGTACACTGTAGCTGTCTTCAGACACTCCAGAAGAGGGTGTCAGATTCTGGAGAATCTATATCCCTCTTATTGTCTGCATATGATGTACATAAACACAGCCTCACATTTACTTCTAAAAATTTAAAGATGTGTGGGGCCAATGAAAGGGATCAACAATTAACAGCATTGTCTTCTCTTATAGAGAACCTGGGATCAACTACCAGCAACGATATGGTGGCCCATCTCCAGTTCCAGGGGATCAGACAGACAGACAGACATACAGACAGATAGAGTTAAGAATGGCAGGCCTACCTGGTCTTTCATTCTTTCTTATCCTTTTTAAAAAATGTTTATTAATTTAAGTATGTATTTATTAGATTTAAGTACACTGTAGCTGTCTTCAAACACTCCCGAAGAGGGTGTCAGATTCTGGAGAATCTATATCCCTGTTATGGTCTGCATATGATGTACATGAACACAGCCTCACATATACTTCTAAAAATTTAAAGATGGGTGGGGCCACTGAAAGGGCTCAACAATTAACAGCACTGACTCATCTTCCAGAGAACCTGGGATCAACTACCAGCAATTATATGGTGGCCCATCTCCAGTTCCAGGGGATCAGACAGACAGACAGACAGACAAGGATGTCAGGCCTGCCTGGTCTCTCTTTCTTTATTATCCTTTTTAAAAAATGTTTATTTGTTTATTTATGAATTTATTAGATATAAGTACACTGTAGCTGTCTTCAGACACTCCAGAAGAGGGTGTCAGATTCTGGAGAATCTAAATCCCTCTTATGGTCTGCATATTCGGTACATAAACACAGCCTCGCATATACTTCTAAAAATTTAAAGATGGGTGGGGCCACTGAAAGGGCTCAACAATTAACAGCATTGTCTCCTCTTCCAGAGAACCTGGGATCAACTACAAGCAACTCTATGGTGGCCCATCTCCAGTTCCAGAGGATCAGACAGACAGACAGACAGACAGAGATAAGGATGGCAGGCCTGCCTGGTCTTTCTTTCTTTCTTATCGTTTTTAAAAAATGTTTATTTCTTTATTTATGTATTTATTAGATATAAGCACCCTGTATCCGTCATAGACACTCCAAAAGACGGTGTCAGATTCTGGAGAATATAAATCCCTCTTTAAGGGTCTGAATATGATGTACATAAACACAGCATCACATTTACTTCTAGAAATTTAAAGATGGGTGGGGCCACTGAAAGGGCTGAACAATTAACAGCATTGTCTCCTCTTCAGAAGACCTGGGATCAACTACCAGCAACAAAATGGTGGCCCATCTCCAGTTCCAGGAGATCAGACAGACAGACAAACAGAGAGACAGACAGACAGACAAAGATAAGGATGGCAGCCCTGCCTGGTCTTTCTTTCTTTCTTATCCTTTTTAAAAAATGTTTATTTATTTATTTATTTATTTATTTATTTATTTATTTATTTATTTATTAGATATAAGTACACTGTAGCTATCTTCAGATACTCCAAAAGAGGGTGTCAGATTCTGGAGAATCTAAATCCCTCTTATGGTCTGCATATGATGTACATAAACACAGCCTCACATATACTTCTAAAAATTTAAAGATGGGTGGGGCCACAGAAAGGGATCAACAATTAACAGCATTGTCTCCTCTTCCAGAGAACCTTGGATAAACTACCAGCAACTATATGGTGGCCCATCTCCAGTTCCAGGGTATCAGACAGACAGACAGACAGACAGAGATAAGAATGGAGGCCTGCCTGGTCTTTCTTTCTTTCTTATACTTTTAAAAAAAATGTTTATTTATTTATTTATTTATTTATTTATTTATTTATTTATGTATTTATTACATATAAGTACACTGTAGCTGTCTTCAGACACTCCAGAAGAGGGTGTCAGATTCTGGAGAATCTAAATCCCTCGTATGGTCTGCATATGATGTACATAAACACAGCCTCACATATACTTCTAAAAATTTAAAGATGTGTGGGGCCACTGAAAGGGCTCAAAAATTAACAGCATTGTCTCCTCTAACAGGGAACCTGGGATCAACTACCAGCAACTATATGGTGGCCCATCTCCAGTTCCAGGGGATCAGGCAGACAAAGAGACAGACAGAAAAGGGTGGCAGGCCTCCCTGGTTTTTCTTTTTTTCTTATCCTTTTTAAAAAATGTTTATTTATTTATTTATGGATTTATTAGATAGAAGTACACTGTAGCTGTCTTCAGACACTCCAGAAGAGGGTGTCAGATTCTGGAGAATATAAATCCCTCTTATGGTCTGCATATGATGGACATAAACACAGATTCACATACACTTCTAAAAATTTAAGATGGGTGGGGCCACTGAAAGGGCTCAACAATTAACAGCATTGTCTCTTCTTCCAGAAAACCTGGGATCAACTACCAGCAACTATATGTTGGCCCATCTCCAGTTCCAATGGATCAGACAGACAGACAGACTGACAGAGATAAGGATGGAGGCCTGCCTGGTCTTTCTTTCTTTCTTATACTTTTAAAAAATGTTTATTAATTTAAGTATGTATTTATTAGATATAAGTACAATTTAGCTGTCTTCAGACACTCTAGAAGAGGGTGTCATCTTCTGGGTAATCTAAATCCCTCTTCTGGTCTGCATATGATGTACATAAACACAGCCTCACATATACTTCTAAAAATTTAAAGAAGGGTGGGCCCACTGAAAGGGCTCAACAATTAACAGCATTGTCTCCTCTTCCAGAGATCCTTGGATCAAATACAAGCAACTATATGGTGGCCCATCTCAAGTTCCAGGGGATAAGACAGACAGACAGACAGACAGAGAAAAGGATGGCAGGCCTGCCTGATTTTTCTTTCTTTCTTATCCTTTAAAAAAATGTTTATTTATTTATTTATTTATTTATTTATTTATTTATTAGATATAAGTACACTGTAGCTGTCTTCAGACTCTCCAGAAGAGGGTGTCAGATTCTGGAGAATCAATATCCCTCTTATGGTCTGCATATGATGTACATGAACACAGCCTCACATATACTTCTAAAAATTTAAAGATGGGTGGGGCCACTGAAAGGGCTCAACAATTAACAGCATTGTCTCCTCTACCAGAGAACCTGGGATCAACTACCAGCAACTATATGGTGGCCCATCTCCAGTTCCAGGGGATCAGACAGACAGACAGACATACAGACAGATAGAGTTAAGGATGGCAGGCCTACCTGGTCTTTCATTCTTTCTTATCCTTTTTAAAAAATGTTTATTAATTTAAGTATGTATTTATTAGATATAAGTACACTGTAGCTGTCTTCAAACACTCCCGAAGAGGGTGTCAGATTCTGGAGAATCTATATCCCTCTTATGGTCTGCATATGATGTACATGAACACAGACTCACATATACTTCTAAAAATTTATAGATGGGTGGGGCCACTGAAAGGGCTCAACAATTAACAGCACTGACTCCTCTTCCAGAGAACATGGGATCAACTACCAGCAATTATATGGTGGCCCATCTCTAGTTCCAGGGGAACAGACAGACAGACAGACAGACAAGGATGGGAGGCTTGCCTGGTCTCTCTTTCTTTATTATCCTTTTTGAAAAATGTTTGTTTATTTATGAATTTATTAGATATAAGTACACTGTAGCTGTCTTCAGACACTCTAGAAGAGTGTGTCATCTTCTCGAGAATCTAAATCCCTCTTATGGTCTGCATATGATGTACATAAACACAGCCTCACATATACTTCTAAAAATTTAAAGATGGGTGGCCACACTGAAAGGACTCAACAATTAACAGCATTGTCTCTTCTTCCAGAGAACGTGGGATCAACTACCAGCAACTATATGGTGGCCCATCTCAAGTTCCAGGGGATAAGACAGACAGACAGACAGATAGAGGTAAGGATGGCAGGCCTGCCTGATTTTTCTTTCTTTCTTATCCTTTTTAAAAAATGTTTATTTAATTATTTATTTATTTATTCATTTATTTATTTATTTATTTATTTATTTATTTATTTATTTATTAGATATAAGTACACTGTAGCTGTCTTCAGGCACTCCAGAAGAGGGTGTCAGATTCTGGAGAATCTATATCCCTCCTATGGTCTGCATATGATGTACATGAACACAGCCTCACATATACTTCTAAAAATTTAAAGATGGGTGGGGCTACTGAAAGGGCTCAACAATTAAAGGCATTGTCTCCTCTTCCAGAGAACCTGGAATCAACTACCATCAACTATATGGTGGCTCATCTCCAGTTCCAGGGTATCTGACGGATAGACAGACAGACAGACAGACAGACATGGTGGCAGGCCTGCCTGGTCTTTCTTTCTTTCTTATACTTTTAAAAAAAATGTTTATTTATTTATTTATGTATTTATTAGATATAAGTACACTGAAGCTGTCTTCAGACATTCTAGAAGAGGGTGTCATATTCTGGAGAATCTAAATCCCTCTTATGGTCTGCATATGATGTACATAAACACAGCCTCACATATACTTCTAAAAATTTAAAAAAGGGTGGGGCCACTCTAAAAGCTCAACAATTAACAGCATTGTCTCCTCTTCCAGAATACCAGGGATCGACTACCAGCAACTATATGGTGGCCCATCTCCAGTTCCAGGAGATCAGACAGACAGACATACATACAGTGCTAAGGATGGCAGGCCTGTCTGGTCTTTCTTTCATTCTTATCCTTTTTAAAAAAATGTTTATTTATATATTTATTTATGGATTTATTAGATATAAGTACACTGTAGCTGTCTTCAGACACTGCAGAAGAGGGTGTCATATTCTGGAGAATCTAAATCCCTCTTATGGTCTGCATATGATGTACATAAACACAGCCTCACATATACTTCTAAAAATTTAAAGATGTGTGGGGCCACTGAGAGGGCTCAACAATTAACAGCATTGTCTCATTTTTCAGAGAACCTGGGATAAACTACCAGCACCTTATGGTGGGCCATCTCCAGTTCCAGTGGATCAGACAGACAGACAGACAGAGAGACAGAGATAAGGATGGCAGGCCTGCTTGGTCTTTCTTTATTTCTTATACTTTTTAAAAAATGTTTATTTATTTATTTATTTATTTATTTATTTATTTATTTATTTATGAATTTATTAGATATAACTACACTGTAGCTGTTCAGACACTCCAGAAAAGGGTGTCAGATTCTGGAGAATCAAAATCCCTCTTATGGTCTGCATATGATGTACATAAACACAGCCTAACATATACTTCTAAAAATTAAAAGATGTGTGGGGCCACTGAAAGGGCTCAACAATTAACAGCATTGTCTCCTCTTATAGAGAACCTGGGATCAACTACCAGCAACTATATGGTGGTCCATCTCCAGTTCCAGGGGATCAGAAGACAGACAGACAGACAGTGATAAGGATGGCAGTCTTCCTGGCCTTTCTTTCTTTCTTATCCTTTTTTTTTTAAAATGTTTGTTTATTTATTTATTTATTTATTTATTTATTTATTTATTTATTTATTAGATATAAGTACACTGTAGCTGTTCAGACACTCCAGAAGAGGGTGTCAGATTCTGGAGAATCTAAATCCCTCTTATGGTCTGCATATGATGTACATAAACACAGCCTCACATATACTTCTAAAAATTTAAAGAAGAGTGCGGCCACTCTAAAAGCTCAACAATTAACAGCATTGTCTCCTCTTCCAGAGTACCTGGGATCAACTACCAGCAACTATATGGTGGCCCATCTCCTGTTCCAGGGGATCAGACAGACAGACATACAGACAGTGATAAGGATTGCAGGCCTGCCTGGTCTTTCTTTCTTTCTTATCCTTTTTTAAAAAATGTTTATTTATATATTTATTTATGTATTTATTAGATATAAGTACACTGTAGCTGTCTTCAGACACTCCAGAAGAGGGTGTCAGATTCTGGAGAATCTAAATCCCTCTTATGGTCTGCATATGATGTACATAAACACAGCCTCACATATACTTCTAAAAATTTAAAGATGTGTGGGGCCACTGAGAGGGCTCAACAATTAACAGCATTGTCTCCTCTTTCAGAGAACCTGGGATAAACTACCAGCACCTTATGGTGGCCCATCTCCAGTTCCAGTGGATCAGACAGAGAGACAGACAGACAGAGAGACAGAGATAAAGATGGCAGGCCTGCCTGGTCTTTCTTTATTTCTTATACTTTTTAAAAAATGTTTATTTATTTATTTATTAATTTATTAAATATAACTACACTGTAGCCGTCTTCAGACACTCCAGAAGAGGGTGTCAGATTCTAGAGAATCTAAATCCCTCTTATGGTCTGAATATGATGTACATAAACACAGCCTCACATATACTTAAAAAATTAAAAGGCCACTGAAAGG
Source organism: Mus caroli (assembly GCF_978045245.1). Classification (NCBI taxonomy): domain Eukaryota; kingdom Metazoa; phylum Chordata; class Mammalia; order Rodentia; family Muridae; genus Mus; species Mus caroli. The sequence continues at coordinate 9,222 of NW_028227447.1, read as the reverse complement.
ACTCAACAATTAACAGCATTGTCTCCTCTTCCAGAGAACCTGGGATCAACCTCCAGCACCTACAAAGTGGCCCATCTCCAGTTCCAGGGGATCAGACAGACAGACAGACAGACAGAGATAAGGATGGCAGGCCTGCCTGGTCTTTCTTTCTTTCTTATCCTTTTTAAAAAATATTTATTTATTTATTTATTTATTTATTTATTTATGTATGTATGTATGTAATTATTAGATATAAGTACACTGTAGCTGTTCACACACTCCAGTAGATGGTATCAGATTCTGGAGAATCTAAATCCCTCTTATGGTCTCCATATGATGTACATAAACACAGCCTAACATATACTTCTAAAAATTAAAAGATCTGTGGGGACACTGAAAGGGCTCAACAATTAACAGCATTGTCTCGTCTTATAGAGAACCTGGGATCAACTACCAGCAACTATATGGTGGTCCATCTCCAGTTCCAGGGGATCAGACAGACAGACAGACAGACAGTGATAAGGATGGCAGGTCTGCCTGGTCTTTCTTTCTTTCTTATCCTTTTTTTAAAAAAATGTTTGTTTATTTTTTATTTATTTATTCATTTATTTATTTATTTATTTATTAGATATAAGTACACTGTAGCTGTTCAGACACTCCAGTAGAGGGTGTCAGATTCTGGAGAATCTAAATCCCTCTTATGGTCTGCATATGATGTACATAAACAAAGCCTCACATATACTTCTAAAAATTTAAAGATGGGTGGGGCCACTGGGAGGGCTCAACAATTAACAGCACTGACTCCTCTACCAGAGAACCTGGGATCAACTACCAGCAACTATTCGTGGCCCATCTCCAGTTCCCAGAGATCAGATAGACAGACAGACAGACAGACAGAGGTGGAAAATAAGAAAATCACACTGTAGGACCCAGAATTACGAAAAAAATTGAAAAAATGTGGAAAATGAGAAAATCACATGCAGGGCCCAGAATATTTCGAGAAACACTGAAAAACGTGAAAATTAAAAATTCACACTGTTGGACACAGAATATGGCGAGAAACCATGAAAAAGTGGATAATTAAAATTCACACTGCAGGACACAGAATATGCCAAGAAACCCTGAAAACGTGGAAAATTAAAAATTAACACTGAAGGACCTGGAATATGGCAAGAAAACCTGAAAAACGTGGAAATGAGAAAAATCACAGTGTAGGACCCAGAATATGAAGAAAAAACCTGTAAAACGTGAAAAATTAAAAATTCACACTGAAGAACCCAGAATATTGCGAGAAAATGTGAAAAACGTGGAAAATGAAAAATACACACTGTAGGACCCAGAACATGGCAAGAAACCCTGAAAGAGTAGAAAATTAAAAACTCACACTGAAGGACCCCAAATATGGCAAGAAACCCTGAAAAAAGTAGAAAATTACAAACAGACACTGAAGAACCCCAATTATGGCGAGAAAACCTGAAAAAGGTGGAAAATGAGAAAATCACACTGTAGGACCCAGAATTACGAAAAAACTTGAAAATATCGAAAATGAGAAAATCACACTGTAGGACCCAGAATATGCCAAGAAACCCTGAAAACGTGAAAAATTAAAAATACAACGTTTAGGACCCAGAATACGGCGAGAAACCCTGAAAAAAGTAGAAAATTACAAACTCACACTGAAGGACCCGAAAAATGGTCTGAAAGGTTGAAAAAGGTGGAAAATGAGAAAATCACACTGTAGGACCCAGAATTACGAAAAAAAATTGAAAAACGTGGAAAATGAGAAAATCATACTGCAGGACCCAGAATATGCCGAGAAACCCTGAAAATCATGAAAATTAAAAATTCACACTGTCAGACACATAATATGGCGAGAAACCATGAAAGAAGTGGAAAATTAAAAATTCACACTGTATTACCCAGAATATGGCGAGACATACTGAAAAACGTGGAAAATTAAAAATTCACACTGAAGGACCTGGGATATGGCCAGGAAACCTGAAAAACGAGGAAAATTCAAAACTCACATGGTAGGAACCAGAATAAGGCAAGAAAACCTGAAAAACCTGGAAATGAGAAAATCAAACTGTAGGACCCAGAATATGACAAAAAAAAAAACCTGAAAAAATTACAAAATTAAAAATTCACACTGAAAGACCCCGAATATGGTGAGAAAACCTGAAAAGGTGGAAAATGAGAATAATCACACTGTAGGACACAGAATGGCAAAAAAAAAAAAAAAACTTGAAAAATGTCGAAAACGAGAAAATCACACTGTAGGACCCAGAATATGACGAAAAAACCTGGAAAACGTGGAAAATTAAAAATGCACGTTGTAGGACACAAAATATGCCGAGAAACCCTGAAAAACGTGAAAATTAAAAATTCACACTGAAGGACCTGGAATACAGAAAGGTAACCTGAAAAACGTGGAAATGAGAAAATCACAATTTAGGACCCAGAATATGACGAAAAAAACTGAAACACGTGGAAAATGAAAAATACACGCTGTAGGACACAGAATATGTCGAGAAACCCTGAAAAATTAGAAAATTAAAAACTCACACTGAAGGACCCTAAATATGGCGAGAGAACCTGAAAAAACTAGAAAATTAAAAATTCACACTGAAGGACTTGGAATATGGCGATAAAACCTGAAAAATGAGGAAAATTAAAAAATCACACTGAAGGACCCCAAATATAGTGAGAAAATCTGAAAAAGCAGGAAAATGAGAATAATCACACTGTAGGACCCAGAATTGTGAAAAAACTTGAAAAACGTCGAAAATGAGAAAATCACTCTGTAGGACACAGAATATGGCAAGAAACCCTGAGAAATGTGGAAAATTAAAAATACACTCTGTAGCACCCAGAATATGGCAAAAAACCCTCAAAAAAGTAGAAAATTAAAAACTCACACTGAAGGACCCCGAATATGGCGAGAAAAACAGAAAAAGGTGGAAAGTGAAAATAATCACACTGTATTACCCAGAATTACGAAAAAACATGAAAAAATTTGAAAATGAGAAAATCACACTGTAGGACCCAGAATATGGGGAGAAATCCTGAGAAACGTGGAAAATAAAAAATACACTCTGTAGCACCCAGAATATGGCAAGGAACCCTCAAAAAAGTAGAAAATTAAAAACTCACACTGAAGGACCCCGAAAATGGCGAGAAAACATAAAAAAGGTAGAAAATGAGAATAAACACAATGTATTACCCAGAATTACAAAAACATGAAAAACATCGAAAATGAGAAAATCACACTTGTAGGACCCAGAAATATGAAAAAACTTGAAATACGTGGAAAATGAGAAAATCACACTGCAGAAACCAGAATATGCTGAACAACCATGAAAAACCTAAAAAATTAAAAATTCACACTGTTGGACACAGAATATGGTGAGAAACCATGAAAAGACTGGACAATTAAAAATTCACACTTTATTACCGAGATATGGAGAGAAATACTGAAAACCGTGGAAAAAAATTCACACTGAAGGACCTGTAATACGACAGGACCTGGAATACGGCAAGAGACCCTGAAATACATGGAAATGAGAAAATCACACAGTAGGACCCAGAATATGACGAAAAAACCTGAAAAAGGTAAAATATTAAAATATCACACGGAAGGACCCGGAATATGGCGAAAAACCTGAAAAACGAGGAAGATAAAAAACTAACCACTGAAGGATACAGAATATGGCGAGAAAACCTGAAAAGAGTAGAAAATTAAAAATTCACACTGAAAGACCCCGAATATGATGAGAAAACCTGAAAAAGGTGGAAAATGAGAATAATCACACTGTAGGACCCAGATTATGACCCGAAACCCTGAAAACGTGGAAAATTAAAAGTACATGCTGTAGGACCCAGAATATGGCGAGAAAACCTGAAAAGAGTAGAAAATTAAAAATTCACACTGAAAGACCCCGAATATGATGAGAAAAACTGAAAAAGGTGGAAAATGAGAATAATCACACTGTAGGACCCAGATTATGCCCAGAAACCCTGAAAACCTGGAAAATTAAAAATACATGCTGTATAACCCAGAATATGCCAAGAAACCCTGAAAAAGGTTGAAAATTACAAACTCACACTGTAGGACCCCAAATATGGTGAGAAACCCTCCAAAAGGTGGAAAATGAGAAAATCCCACTGCAGCACCCAGAATATGCCGAGAAAATGTGAAAAACGTGAAAATTAAAAATTCACACTAACGGACCCAGAATATGGCGAGAAACAATTAATAAAAAAGTACAAAATTAAAAACTCACAGTGAAGGAGCCCAAACATGGCGAGAAAACCTGAAAAAGGTGGAAAATGAGAAAATCACACTGTAGGACCCAGAATTACGAAAAAAATTGAAAAAATGTGGAAAATGAGAAAATCACATGCAGGGCCCAGAATATTTCGAGAAACACTGAAAAACGTGAAAATTAAAAATTCACACTGTTGGACACAGAATATGGCGAGAAACCATGAAAAAAGTGGATAATTAAAATTCACACTGCAGGACACAGAATATGCCAAGAAACCCTGAAAACGTGGAAAATTAAAAATTAACACTGAAGGACCTGGAATATGGCAAGAAAACCTGAAAAACGTGGAAATGAGAAAAATCACAGTGTAGGACCCAGAATATGAAGAAAAAAACCTGTAAAACGTGAAAAATTAAAAATTCACACTGAAGAACCCAGAATATTGCGAGAAAATCTGAAAAACGTGGAAAATGAAAAATACACACTGTAGGACCCAGAACATGGCAAGAAACCCTGAAAGAGTAGAAAATTAAAAACTCACACTGAAGGACCCCAAATATGGCAAGAAACCCTGAAAAAAGTAGAAAATTACAAACTGACACTGAAGAACCCCAATTATGGCGAGAAAACCTGAAAAAGGTGGAAAATGAGAAAATCACACTGTAGGACCCAGAATTACGAAAAAACTTGAAAATATCGAAAATGAGAAAATCACACTGTAGGACCCAGAATATGCCAAGAAACCCTGAAAACGTGAAAAATTAAAAATACAACGTTTAGGACCCAGAATACGGCGAGAAACCCTGAAAAAAGTAGAAAATTACAAACTCACACTGAAGGACCCGAAAAATGGTCTGAAAGGTTGAAAAAGGTGGAAAATGAGAAAATCACACTGTAGGACCCAGAATTACGAAAAAAATTGAAAAACGTGGAAAATGAGAAAATCATACTGCAGGACCCAGAATATGCCGAGAAACCCTGAAAATCATGAAAATTAAAAATTCACACTGTCAGACACATAATATGGCAAGAAACCATGAAAGAAGTGGAAAATTAAAAATTCACACTGTATTACCCAGAATATGGCGAGACATACTAAAAACGTGGAAAATTAAAAATTCACACTGAAGGACCCCGAATATGGCGAGAAAACATAAAAAAGGTAGAAAATGAGAATAAACACAATGTATTACCCAGAATTACAAAAACATGAAAAACATCGAAAATGAGAAAATCACACTTGTAGGACCCAGAAATATGAAAAAACTTGAAAAACGTGGAAAATGAGAAAATCACACTGCAGAAACCAGAATATGCTGAACAACCATGAAAAACCTGAAAATTAAAAATTCACACTGTTGGACACAGAATATGGTGAGAAACCATGAAAAGACTGGACAATTAAAAATTCACACTTTATTACCGAGATATGGAGAGAAATACTGAAAACCGTGGAAAAAAATTCACACTGAAGGACCTGTAATACGAAAGGACCTGGAATACGGCAAGAGACCCTGAAATACATGGAAATGAGAAAATCACACAGTAGGACCCAGAATATGACGAAAAAACCTGAAAAAGGTAAAATATTAAAATATCACACGGAAGGACCCGGAATATGGCGAAAAACCTGAAAAACGAGGAAGATAAAAAACTAACACTGAAGGATACAGAATATGGCGAGAAAACCTGAAAAGAGTAGAAAATTAAAAATTCACACTGAAAGACCCCGAATATGATGAGAAAACCTGAAAAAGGTGGAAAATGAGAATAATCACACTGTAGGACCCAGATTATGACCCGAAACCCTGAAAACGTGGAAAATTAAAAGTACATGCTGTAGGACCCAGAATATGGCGAGAAAACCTGAAAAGAGTAGAAAATTAAAAATTCACACTGAAAGACCCCGAATATGATGAGAAAAACTGAAAAAGGTGGAAAATGAGAATAATCACACTGTAGGACCCAGATTATGCCCAGAAACCCTGAAAACCTGGAAAATTAAAAATACATGCTGTATAACCCAGAATATGCCAAGAAACCCTGAAAAAGGTTGAAAATTACAAACTCACACTGTAGGACCCCAAATATGGTGAGAAACCCTCCAAAAGGTGGAAAATGAGAAAATCCCACTGCAGCACCCAGAATATGCCGAGAAAATGTGAAAAACGTGAAAATTAAAAATTCACACTAACGGACCCAGAATATGGCGAGAAACAATTAATAAAAAAGTACAAAATTAAAAACTCACAGTGAAGGAGCACAAACATGGCGAGAAAACCTGAAAAAGGTGGAAAATGAGAAAATCACACTGTAGGACCCAGAATTACGAAAAAAATTGAAAAAATGTGGAAAATGAGAAAATCACATGCAGGGCCCAGAATATTTCGAGAAACACTGAAAAACGTGAAAATTAAAAATTCACACTGTTGGACACAGAATATGGCGAGAAACCATGAAAAAAGTGGATAATTAAAATTCACACTGCAGGACACAGAATATGCCAAGAAACCCTGAAAACGTGGAAAATTAAAAATTAACACTGAAGGACCTGGAATATGGCAAGAAAACCTGAAAAACGTGGAAATGAGAAAAATCACAGTGTAGGACCCAGAATATGAAGAAAAAACCTGTAAAACGTGAAAAATTAAAAATTCACACTGAAGAACCCAGAATATTGCGAGAAAATCTGAAAACGAGGAAAATTCAAAACTCACATGGTAGGAACCAGAATAAGGCAAGAAAACCTGAAAAACCTGGAAATGAGAAAATCAAACTGTAGGACCCAGAATATGACAAAGAAAAACCTGAAAAATTACAAAATTAAAAATTCACACTGAAAGACCCCGAATATGGTGAGAAAACCTGAAAAGGTGGAAAATGAGAATAATCACACTGTAGGACACAGAATGGAAAAAAAAAAAAACCATGAAAAATGTCGAAAATGAGAAAATCACACTGTAGGACCCAGAATATGACGAAAAAAACTGGAAAACGTGGAAAATTAAAAATGCACGCTGTAGGGACCCAAAATATGCCGAGAAACCCTGAAAAACGTGAAAATTAAAAATTCACACTGAAGGACCTGGAATACAGTAAGATAACCTGAAAAACGTGGAAATGAGAAAATCACAATTTAGGACCCAGAATATGACGAAAAAAACTGAAACACGTGGAAAATGAAAAATACACGCTGTAGGACACAGAATATGTCGAGAAACCCTGAAAAATTAGAAGATTAAAAACTCACACTGAAGGACCCCAAATATGGCGAGAGAACCTGAAAAAACTAGAAAATTAAAAATTCACACTTAAGGACTTGGAATATGGCTATAAAACCTGAAAAACGAGGAAAATTAAAAAATCACACTGAAGGACCCCAAATATAGTGAGAAAACCTGAAAAAGCTGGAAAATGAGAATAATCACACTGTAGGACCCAGAATTGTGAAAAAACTTGAAAAACGTCAAAAATGAGAAAATCACACTGTAGGACACAGAATATGGGGAGAAATCCTGAGAAACGTGGAAAATAAAAAATACACTCTGTAGCACCCAGAATATGGCAAGAAACCCTCAAAAAAGTAGAAAATTAAAAACTCACACTGAAGGACCCCGAATATGGCGAGAAAAACATAAAAAGGTAGAAAATGAGAATAAACACAATGTATTACCCAGAATTACAAAAACATGAAAAACATCGAAAATGAGAAAATCACACTTGTAGGACCCAGAAATATGAAAAAACTTGAAAAACGTGGAAAATGAGAAAATCACACTGCAGAAACCAGAATATGCTGAACAACCATGAAAAACCTGAAAATTAAAAATTCACACTGTTGGACACAGAATATGGTGAGAAACCATGAAAAGACTGGACAATTAAAAATTCACACTTTATTACCGAGATATGGAGAGAAATACTGAAAACCGTGGAAAAAAATTCACACTGAAGGACCTGTAATACGACAGGACCTGGAATACGGCAAGAGACCCTGAAATACATGGAAATGAGAAAATCACACAGTAGGACCCAGAATAAGACGAAAAAACCTGAAAAAGGTAAAATATTAAAATATCACACGGAAGGACCCGGAATATGGCGAAAAACCTGAAAAACGAGGAAGATAAAAAACTAACACTGAAGGATACAGAATATGGCGAGAAAACCTGAAAAGAGTAGAAAATTAAAAATTCACACTGAAAGAACCCCGAATATGATGAGAAAACCTGAAAAAGGTGGAAAATGAGAATAATCACACTGTAGGACCCAGATTATGACCCGAAACCCTGAAAACGTGGAAAATTAAAAGTACATGCTGTAGGACCCAGAATATGGCGAGAAAACCTGAAAAGAGTAGAAAATTAAAAATTCACACTGAAAGACCCCGAATATGATGAGAAAAACTGAAAAAGGTGGAAAATGAGAATAATCACACTGTAGGACCCAGATTATGCCCAGAAACCCTGAAAACCTGGAAAATTAAAAATACATGCTGTATAACCTAGAATATGCCAAGAAACCCTGAAAAAGGTTGAAAATTACAAACTCACACTGTAGGACCCCAAATATGGTGAGAAACCCTCCAAAAGGTGGAAAATGAGAAAATCCCACTGCAGCACCCAGAATATGCCGAGAAAATGTGAAAAACGTGAAAATTAAAAATTCACACTAACGGACCCAGAATATGGCGAGAAACAATTAATAAAAAAGTACAAAATTAAAAACTCACAGTGAAGGAGCCCAAACATGGCGAGAAAACCTGAAAAAGGTGGAAAATGAGAAAATCACACTGTAGGACCCAGAATTACGAAAAAAATTGAAAAAATGTGGAAAATGAGAAAATCACATGCAGGGCCCAGAATATTTCGAGAAACACTGAAAAACGTGAAAATTAAAAATTCACACTGTTGGACACAGAATATGGCGAGAAACCATGAAAAAAGTGGATAATTAAAATTCACACTGCAGGACA